>NC_056748.1:278652633-278745133 GCF_019279795.1 Protopterus annectens
ACTGTATTTCCCCCAACCTTTTACATGAAAAACCAGTTTTTCACTGGTTATCAGTACCCAAATGGCCATACCATCACCCCAGCTGTAAATCATCCCACCTTCGACCATACATATAATAATGGGTCCAGCTCAACATCTTGTTCACTCTATCAGCATAACAACCCCTGGCACATTAGTCCTAGATCCAGACAATACTAAAAACTTATATACAAACTCCTGAAGCTTACCACTAAGTACAGACCTAGCCTAATACTTGGTAGTGATATTCACCTCAACCCTGGCTCATCCACTTCTGATATATACACCCTCTCTACTTGTAACCTAAGCTATAAAACTACACTTAATAGACTAACTAACTCTCTCCTGGCCTATCACCTCAATATTAGAAGCATTAATAACAAGGTACATGAACTGCATGCACTCTTGGCTGTCCACTCCCCTGAGATTCTCTGTCTGTCTGAAACAGGGTTATAACCTAACATTACCGACAATGAAGTGTTACCACCTAGGTATAACGTACACAGGCTGGATTTGTGTTTCCAGGAAGGGGGGTGGGGTAGCTATACTCCACAGATCTGAGTTGAAGGTGACCATAGATGTTACTCAACCACCTCAGATTAATAACTCCAAAATCCTTGCCACTAGATTGCAACTTAACAAAAGTAAATGCATCAACATCATCTGCATGTATATTCCTCCAGGCAACAACTTAGCCACACTTGAAGATACCCTACACTGGCTACCATGTCATTACCCCCAATAAATCCTACTACTTGGAGATTTTAACATAGACTGGGGCACCTGTTCCTCAGAATCCCCATCTACTCATATTAACCTGCATGGATTTACACAAATCATAACCACCCCTACCAGGCTAGATAAACCCAACCAAAAAGAAAGCATAGTGAACTGGGTACTCATAAATAGTAACCCCCAACTCTACATCCCTGGTACCCTCGCTGATGACCTAAGTGACCACTTTCTCACTTATATAATTAAGCAAAAAACCATTAATCCACAACAACCCTTACTCAGAAAAGTCAGAAACAAAAAAGACTTTGACCCTGCCAAATTCCAACAGGAACTTGACTCATGTAACTAGTCTGTTCTAAAACACCTCCCCTTAGAGGAGGCAGTTGCATATTTTAACAACAAATTTCTTGGAATCCTTGATTTGCATGCACCTGCCCATTTAAAAAGAACAAAAGCAAAAACTGCACCATGGCTTCCTAAAGAGTCTAGACTAAAAATTCCCAGTAGAAACAAATTTTGGGCTCTATGGCACTCTACTAAAGACCCCCAAGATCAAGTTAAATACAGGCAAGCTAGGAATGGAACTAAAAAATCCATTTCACAACACAAAATGCTATTGTAATTTACAGACAGCAAAGCAGAACAATCCTCAGAAGTTCTGGGCAGGTCTGAATAATCTGCTTCATCCTGGAAAAACTTCTACCCCTGTTCCCACTGCTACCATTGATAAACCCCCCAAGGATGTTTCAGATAGTTTTAGCTATCTAATTACCTCCTAGCTCCCCTGGCCTTGAAAGTATCATCCCTACGAGCCTACTCTCGTTTAGCTTCCGACCAGTGTCCAAGTCACTTATTCGTACCTTGATCAAAAAATTAAAACCCACCACACTCTCCGCTGATCAACTCCCCGCCGAGTACCTTCAAAAATCAGCTGATGATATTGCCTACCCAGTATCAATACTAATTAATCGTACCATAGCAGAAGCTAAAATTCCCACCATTTGGAAAACATCCTACGTAATCCCACTACATAAAGGAGGCTCCTCCACTGAATTCTCCAACTATAGACCAATGACTATACTCTCTCCACTTACAAAGATTATGGAAAAATGTCCACACAAACAACTCGTGCACCACCTAATCCAAAATCACCTCATGGCAGATACCCAACACGGCTTCCATCCACACCACAGCACTACTTCAGCCCTGGTAGCTTTTGCCAATACCATAAACAATAACCGTAACAATAATCACATATCCTCAGTCCTCTTCTTGGATCTTTCCAAGGCATTTGACATGGTTGACCACCAACCTTTAATACACACCCTGCAAACTTTCTGCCTAGATTCTAAAGCCCTTCAATGGTTTAAATCCTACCTCAATGGGAGACAGCAGGCTGTTCTTTGGCAGAACAAGCTCTCTAACCTACTACCTAACACCCTTGGAGTACCACAAGGCTCCATACTAGGGCCCCTGCTGTTTTCCATCTTCATTAATGACTTGTATACTGTCATCCCAAATGTCAGCTGTATCCAATATACTGATGACTCCACCCTGATTTGCTCAGCCACATCTCCTACAGATTTATGGTCTGCTATCCAGTCCACCTGCAATACTATAGAAAACTGGCTCTCTGAACGTCGTTTTATACTAAAGCCCAAGAAAACTAAAATGCTGTTATTCTCACCAACACAAAGGTTTGCTGCTTTTACCTTTACCATAAATGTAAACGATGGCACAATAATCTCCCCCGACCCCCCTACAAGACTATTAGGTGTCATTATTGATAATAACCTAAAAATTCGACCTACATGTAAACCAACCAATCAAAACCATCAATATAAAAATAGAGTCATTTTACAGAATAAAAGCCTTCCTAACCCCTCCAGCCAAAATTGCCATAGCTCGCTCTCATCTACTTTTAACACTTCTATATGCATCCCCCTACTCTCTAATCTAAACAAGACTGTACTTAACAAATTCTCAACCTGTATAATCACATTGCCAGCTTTGCCACTGGCCTACCTTTTAGGACACACCACTGCATCAATCTTAACCAGCTTGGGTGGCTAGAACTACCCAGTCTAATCCAATATAACCTAGTGATTATTGTTAATAAAATCCTTTATAATCTGGATAATACACCAGTGCTTAAAAACCATAACAATCCGTGATTGCTTCGATCCTCTAACAGACTACTAATTCAGACAATCAAAATTAACAATGCAGCTGGTGATTTCCTCTTTGCAAACTCTGTAGGCAGAGCCTGGGACTCACTTTCAGCTGATATTACTTTCCTCTCCTCCCTTGGCCAATTTAAAACTAACTCAAACAACATCTGGCACTAAACTGGCTTTGCCGCTGCAACAAGCCTGGCTAACTCTCATCAAGAAGGTGTAAAATCTATTAATCAGATTACTGTTGAATTTACCCCTGACTTTCACCAGGGAGTAACTCTAACCTGTGGAACTTGTTTATTCATGTTTGCTTATGTAATCTTTGTCAATACCATATTTGTAATATGTATTCATTGTTTTTATTGTATCTGCTTACCTTGGTGCTTTTCTCCCCGGGTCTCTGCTGAAAATGGACATGAATCCAATCAGACTATCCCGGTCAACAAATGTAAAATAAAAAAAATTAAAATAAAATAAAATAAAACCAATAACCCAGATGGAGAATCCCTCTTCTCAAGTTACGTTGGCAAAATCTGGAATGCCTTACCACAGGACATTACATATATTTCACATTTGTCTCAATTTAAAAAAAAACACAAAAAAAATTGCTTTTCCAACAAATGGCTGTGCCCTTGCTCATCCCCTGACTAATCCATATCTCTCAATACTAATACCTCTTCTTTACGGTTACCAACACTACACTTACTATAGGACAATTGGATCCCATGTCAAACAAGAATACTCCACCTAAAAATAACCTAACAAGTGCTATACAAATAATACCATCAGGCGATATATGTCTCTTCTTTTCCAGTCTTGCTGCCTTCACTTTATTTCGATATTTTGACTCACTAGAGCATTTGTTCATAGCCTCCTTTCTGTAATAGCCAGGCTTTAATGTCTTGTGCTCTTTGATTACGTAGTTTACAAAGAGATCCTGATTGTTTTAAACTCTGTTACTTTCACTGTGTGATCAGTTCCTCAAATAATGTTAAATCGTATGTTGTTGTGTCTTTCGGCTTTTCTCGGTTAGGGGTCGCCACAGCGGAACTCCGGTCCACTAATGATTGGAAGGAGATTTTCACGTGCCGAGTTGCCAGCCCTGATGCACAACCTTCAACGAAGGTACGCCCATTCACGCATGTCTCCACACAGAAGACACTTTAGCTAAGAATCGAACAAGACAACATCTTACTGTGAGGCGACAACGCTACCGCAGCACCATTATGTATAATTATGTTCAATGTGAAGCTTTTTTCCCCTGGGCCTCTGCTGAAAAAGGACGTGTCCCATTGGGCTTTCCTGGTAAACAAATGTAAAACATAAATAAAATAAATTTGCCTCAGCTTTCAAAAGGTAATCAGTATAATCTATTGCAGTCAAATGTTCGGGAAAGGAGTGAAAGCTCTAAACATTTTGCCAAAAAGAAAATAAATTCAGTTGGATGGAATCAGCATTATACAGATGGTTACTGTGTGATTCCTGAAGGGCATCAACCAATAGGAAAATAAGTTTAGTACAGTACTAAGATTCAGTTTCAGAGTTACCTGACAATTTCTTTTTTATCAAAAAGTTGCAAAAAATGTTATCCTTCTAGAATATTAAGACATTTGCAACTCAGTCGGTTTGTTTGCAAGAAACCAATGTCCAAAACAAAGCTGTCCTGTGAAATGAGAGAATCTCTGTTTATAAAGGTGTATCTGCATGGGTGCAAGCACTAATAAGAAACATTAATGCAGACCATGTCAAAAAATAATTACCAGTGAAGGAAAAATGCATATAGCAACAAACATGGAACAAAAAGTAAGCCTGGATAACCATTCCACAGTTTTACCAAAGACAAGTACAAACTACAAAAGATATAATTTTACTGCTGCAAAGGCTGCACTTCAGAATGTTACTAGCTAGCATCTCTGGCTGGGTGAAAACCAGTCATTCACCGAATATTATAGCCAATCAGTGGGGGGAGGGGAGGGAAAAAAAACTGTATGCCTCCTTTCAGAACCTACCCCCACTGAAGTTTGTGAAATCTGACCTGTAGTATGCTAACTCGTTTCTATAAAAACCCTGCCTCTGGGTGAGCATGTGACTTACAGGAAACAAAACGGAATTCCCCAACAAGAAACTGATTTCAGAAATTGTTTGGCACCCTTTTTAAAAGTGCATGTTTCAGACCAGGAATTTATTTTCATTGCACAACCTACGTTCTGCAGGACAACGTGGTTCACAACAATTATCAAACTACTTTCTTCTAGTTAAGGTATTGTAATGGTACTGTAATTATACATTTTCAGTGATCGCTGTTTTTTTTTTATATATTTTTTTTCATTGTCAACTTTTCAATTTTTTGTTACGTTAACTTTTTTTTGTCCCAGGCATGCAGAATGGGACAGCAGTCAAGTAACAGGTTGATTTGATGTGAAAGTGTTTTTTGCTTTGTTTGGGGTTGAAGGTTTCCCTTCTAAATAGATTTTTCTTACTTCAGCGAGAGAAGGTGTCTTTTAAGGACACATTTCTTACTTCAAAGTATCATACAGTGGTGTCTTCAAACACTTTAGTTCTGTGGTCAGAGGAATTTTGTTATTAAACTGTAGGAAGTACGATGCATGTTTCAATTTGACTCATGTTTCTCTACAAATGAAAGCAGCATGATTTTTCCTTTTTTTTTTATTCCTTATTTGTTTTAATTTGTCTGATTTGGTATGGATAAAAAGTTTGTCAGAGTGCAAATTTAATTACTGCACTTAACATATGCAAAGGTAAAAAAAACAGAAGTTCAAATAGCAGTTGCATAGTAATCTTTTATGAAGTCGTAACCTGTAACCTGAGAAGACCCAGTTCACCACAGTATTAATGTGAATGCATTTATTTCATTGCAGCTAAAAATGTTTTATGTTTTGCCAGACTAAGACTTCCTAAGCTGATGATGGCTACAAAGTTCTATTTGTTTTTAAATATTTTAAACTATGTAGACTGCTTAAAAACAAATAGAGGGGTTTTGGATAATGGTTAAGATCTTTATCTCACAGATAAAAGGTACAAGGTTTGATTCTAATCCCTTGTTATTGGCCAGGCTTGTGATGGCCTAGTATTTACCTATGAACCTAAACTTTAGATGGTATAGTTGTTTCTTAACATACTGTTATTTCAAGAATGCAGATTAATTCATAAATCATAGTGTTGGAAGATATTTTGGGTGGTGCTTCAGTAATGTTCTAACCCTCCAGATCTGTAGTAGCAAACCTCATCTAAGCCCTGCTCACAACCAGTTTAAGTTTAAGGAGTGGTTAGGTTCAGGGAGTGGTGGCAAATTTTAGGTTTAGGGAGGGATGTGGAGTTTGGGTTGAAGGGAGAGGTTGGGACTTTAGGGTTACGGTCAGGGTTCTGGTAGGGCTTCATAATGTAGGGTGTTGTGGGGTGGAACAAGAGTTAACTGTACCCCACTGCAAGAGTCTGCCACGTATATTGCAAAATTGTCATTTCCTCATGAGATCTACCTGCCTACTGTATAGACTACAATGTCTCCACATAAAACTGTGATCAAATAGGTGTTCTGTGCAACAAAATAGAGCCCCAGTTCTGCAGAACTCAGTCTTTCCAGTTGTCTAAAGTTAAAATCTTTTTCAGCACACCCCCCCACTTTTTTTTTAACCTGAGGCACACTATGAGACTCTGTAGCATAGATCTCAACTCCTCAGATTTTCACAGAATGTCCAGATTTCTGACTCATATTTTTTGTCCATTTCTCATTAAATTGTAGTTTTCTGGCAAATCACTGGCAAACCACTAAGGGCATTTAATTTTCAGACTTCTTATCCTTCAGAAAATTCATGCTAATGCAAAACCTGTTATTCTATCAACTTTCTAAGTTTGTAAGAGCAATATTTAGGTAGTGTCCCTATTTTGGGGCCTTTGTCCACCATTATTTGTGCCTTTGTCCAGTTTTCTTGCTCCAAGAGGTTGAGAGGTATGCTTTGCATTGCATGTACAATGCAAGCAGAGCTTGTTTTTGAAAAGTGAGTAATGTGCAAAGAGAAGACATGCAAAACTTTTTTTCTTTCCCGTGTGACACAAGTTAACCATAATTCTGTAATTAACTTAGCAGACTATACAGTGAAGCGTAACCTGTTTAAATGGTCAGATATTGCTGAATGTGTTTTGAAAACTATTTGAGAAGATTATTGTAGTTGCAACCTAATACTGAAAGAGTCAATACAGAAAGTTTCTTGGGGCTCCTATAATACCTGATGTGAATGTAACTCAGACAATCTCAGACGTGATTTGCATTATTGAAAAGTTTTATTGCCCACATTTTTGTTGGTTGTAGTGCAAATACCAATAATATGTACCAAACATAATAGAAAAGATATGCAGATCATTGGACTGCTTTCCAGTGATTTTGTTTCTAAGTTATTTGACTACAGACAGTGCCTTTTTCTGCATTCCCTTTTTAAAGTCATTTTCTCCACTGCACTCTATGCCTTTATATTTCTGAGTTTTACTCCACAGTACTACCCTTCTCTTTATCCTGGCTGGATACCCCCACTTCCTCAACGGAGTTCAGATTACTCCTGATGTGGAATTTCATGATGCATTTTAGAGCAATGCTGCAGTGATTATATGACTGTGGCAATTGGTCATCTGTCACTCCATATACATTGGTGAGGACAAGGTCAGATCTGTTCCATTTCCACTATCTGCTCAATTCCAGCATCCCAAAGGATCAGATGAATCTCTGTTACTTGCACACTCAAGCTGTGGGCACATCTGAATCCCATTTTATAAAACTAATATTTCTTTTGACCAAAGTTCTCTTAGCCCATCTACTACTCTACTACTCCTGTATTTAGCAAGCTGTCATGTTGCTTTCCAATGTTTACTTTTCTGAATACCATAGATAACTACAATGGATCTTCTGCCTTTCTCTTTGTCTCAAGACCATTGTGTTTGTCTGCCTTTCCTTCCCAGTGTCTTCTGTGGCAGGTTTCGTTTTATCCTAAATAATGCACTGCCACCATACCTTGTTTCATTTTGCATCTCACATTATCCCAAGTCCCCATGTGATGCTTTTTTTCTTCATTTGTCATTACTATAATATCCATGATCACTGTTGCTGGTCATCCAGTAATGTGTATGCTCACTGTATCTCGTTCTCCTGTAATGTCCATGATCCACAGTCACTGTATCTGGTTGTTCTGTAATGTCCATGATCAGTGTAACTGGTCATCCTGTAATGTCCATGATCACTGTAGTTGGTCATCCTATAATGTCCATGATCACTGCATCTGGTTGTCCTGTAATGTCCATGATTCATATTCATTGTATTTGGTCATTCTGTAATGTCCATGATCACTGTATCTGGTTGTCCTGTAATGTCCATGATTCATAGTCACCGTATCTGGTCGTTCTGTAATGTCCATGATCACTGTATCTGGTTGTTCTGCAGTGTCCATGTTGCTTTTTGAAATTCAGGCGTTCAGAAGAGTTATTTTGCCATTGAAGCATCTAGGATTTTTCAGCTTCTCCTTCTACTTGCTGTTCCTGACTTTGTCACACTACTGCTTTATATTCACTCATTTATCCCTTTAGCTCCTTTTGCTTCCTTTGTAGATTCAATTTGTCAGAGGTAGTATGAATGTTTGTGTGCTAAATAAATATTCCTTGTGGTAGTTCAGGCATTTGGTAGCATTTTGAATATATGTGTGTACTGGCATGGGTTTCAGTGTGTGGTTGTTTTTTAATAAAATGAAAAACATAATTCACATCTTGTATTTTACCTGTAGACACGGGGGTTAAGATTTGCACAGGGTGTGATGAAGATGGACATGATTAGGAATCAGTATATTAGAGGTTCAGCTCAGGTTGGACAGTTTTGAGACAAACCCAGACAGGTGAGATTGCATTGGTTTGGACATGTGCTGAGAAGGGAAGCTGGATATATTGGGAAAAGGATGCTAAGGATGAAGCTGCCAGGTAAGAGGAAAAGAGGAAGGCCTAAGATAAGTTTTATGGATGTGATGAGAGAGGACATGCAGGTGGGTGGTGTGACAGAGCAAGATGCAGAGGATAGCAAGAAATGGAAACAGATGATCTGCTGTGGCGACCCCTAATGGGAACAGGCGAAAGAGAAGAAGACACGGACAATTTTGCCTGCCATATACTTTTGTGTTCTACACACCATATCTTAACTTGTTTCCTTTTGCGTCTTTTTTTGTTAGCAGTTTCTTACAATAAGAACTGAGAGAGCAATGTTATTTTTTACTAGGATTTTTTTTTTTTACTTATGCTGAGATATCTTAGATGTACACAGCAAATTAGTTATAATTGCAGCTATTATCTGTGGCATGCAATTATTATATGTTTGTTGTCCTGTCTTTGCTGGATTACTGTGATTTGTTTGACTCAACTTCCAATATCTATAAGTTGTCCAAAAAATTTGAAATTCTTGCCTAGCCTTTAGTTTCATTTAATTGTCCAAAATGTATACAGATGTGTTGAGGAGAACTGCTGTGTTGGCATGGGAGCAATATGAAATTAATTGACCCTTATATCATTTGCTCCATGAAAACACTTACTGCTGTGTCTTTGTGAAAATGCTGAATTACATGTATTATTTTTCACTGTGAGATTTAATTACATTTTTATCCAAACTGGATGTCTGTAGTACACACAGTAAACTAGATGAAACTGATGGGTGCAGAGGGCTTCTGTGGATACAAATTACTCTGCTGTAGTTTGAGCCAGTATGACAGGTTTGTATCAAGTAATCTGTTTGATAAAATGAGTGTGAAACTGGTATTGCTAAGGTGTGTGTGTCTGTGTGTGTGTCTGTGTGTGTGTCTGTGTGTGTGTCTGTGTGTGTGTCTGTGTGTGTGTCTGTGTGTGTCTGTGTGTGTGTGTGTCTGTGTGTGTCTGTGTGTGTCTGTGTGTCTGTGTGTGTGTGTGTGTGTGTGTGTGTGTGTGTGTGTGTCTGTGTGTGTCTGTCTGTCTGTCTGTGTGTCTGTCTGTCTGTGTGTCTGTCTGTCTGTGTGTCTGTCTGTGTGTGTGTCTGTCTGTGTGTGTCTGTGTCTGTGTCTGTGTGTCTTGTGGGACTGGCAGTCTAATGGTAACAACTTGGCCATAATTTTCTTTCTGCCAGGCAGCATCATCATGCCACGCCGTAAGTGACCATTTTCTGTGGTTTGAACAAGTGAATGATCATTATGCATAGATTTGGTTACTCCCTGCCTATGGCTTTTAATGTTGAAAGTGTACATACCATGCCTGTGTCTGTGTTCTGCTGTCCTTGTTTCCATCCACCATTATGTCTATCTGTCAGCTTTATTTCAGTAAGAGGTTGAGGGACCCCTGTTATTTATTTAACTCTTCATTTCTACAATAAGAGTTTGCTATCTTTCCAATTTTCAGTAATTTCTGTGCTGGAAGAGCACTAGTTACAGTTTGTTGACTGTTCTGGCTTTGCAGGATTACTGTGGCCTCTGCAACATGTATCACTATTAATATTACCTGGACATGGTTTGTTCTTGAGTGTATGTGTGAAATGGACACAGAAGTGTGTATAATTGCTGTGTGGGGTGGAAGCAGCCTGTGGATGAATGTAACTGACTATTTGGTCATTCACTCCCTTTATACTGTCACTGATCTGGATTTGCAAAAGTATAAGATTAACATGCAATACTTTTTTAGTGTGACATTTCTTTTTTTTTGTCCACATTAGTAGGTATACATTCTAAAGTGGGAACCAAATAATACCAGCTACAAAGTGGATATTACTGATGGTTGTAGAGCCTTTTGTTATAAGTAATTTATCCGTGCTGTCGCTTGACCTGGCTTAATGGGATTAGTGTACAGCAATCCATTTGCTGAAAGCAGTGTGAAACCAGTATTGCTATGGTGGGCTTCACATGGTGTGTGACTGTAACAACTAAGCAATAATTAATTTCACTTTTCATTAGAATTGGCAGTATTATACAGCATAATTGCTTATCTTTGGTGGTCTGTGCATAATGTGTGCATTAGTCGGTGTGTCTGCATCTGTAGACTTTTGCATGTTGTGATAGACCTCACTTGTCAGGGGCAGTGTATATGTGTGTGTGATTGGATGAGTGTATGTATTGTGAAGGGATGTGGGGAGTGGTGGGGGGGGGTTACATCCACACACTCCCCCTAGACTAATAAGCAAGTTATACAACATTGCTGGGGGAAACACTAGGTACCATGGATTTACCAGGCTAAGCTCAGGGTTTAGTGCAGGCTCTTGACTCTTCCTGTATGGCTGTTTCTGGTAAAAGAGAAGGTGATTTTTCATTTTATGAAGAGCTTCTGCAGTCTGAACCTCAAAGTGATTCTTGAAACACAGATTGTTTTGTCTCCAGAGGTCTGATTCAGATTCTCTTGAGAGTGTGGCTTCAGCCAGTATTAGTGGAGCATTCTCTTTCTTTGAAACTATTTCTAGAATGAGTCAGTGGGGACACAGCAATGTTTATCAGTACCTTCGGAAAAATTATGATTTGTTAAACTTGAATTTCTAGAAACTATGTCCATTTCTCCTGTTCTGTCTTCTTTATTGAATATTTTTGCCACAGGCTGCAGTTTCTTTGACAGAAATCCTCCTGCCCCCAAGAAAGAAGACAAACTTCATAAAGTGACTCATTTTTAAGTTTTTATTCACTAATCCCAGATGTGGCCCATCTGCTACAGCTTTACTGTATCCTACTGTTGAGCAGCATTTAGTAGACACTAGATGGTAAGGCTTTTGATAAATTTTGGGGGAAAAAAGCGTATTCTTCAGTGACACTTTTGAGAATTCTCAGCTCTCAAGGCTTATACAACTCGTAACTGAGACCATAAGATACCTAGCCATATACATCTCTAAGCAGACCCCTTTCAAGCATTTAATAGTGCTCTCCTACCAAACTGAGCAGGGATATACATGATAACCCTTTTGTAAATATGTGTCTACCATCCAGTCATGGAGACTACCCTTTATAGGCAGCCAAAGTAGTACTTTGCTTTTCTCGTGCAGTGGTAGCTTATTCCACAGGCTAAGAATACATTGACTGAGAGACCTATCTTTTAAATGAGTCTTGTTTGTTGTTGTAAATTTAGGTTCCTACTACAGGTGTTTGTAGAGCCACTGATTCTGCAAAGAAATAGGAGGTCAAAAAGGCATGGGTCTTTCAAGGCTTAGAAAAGTGAGGTACAGGTCACCCCAGAGCATCCAGTAGGCTACTAATTATAAGGGGAGTTGTGTTAATCTATTGGAGTACTTGACTGAAGACCTTTACTTGACTGAAGACCTTTAATTTTCTTTTCTTAAAAATCTTTATGGCCTTTGGAATAGAGCAATATGTTTGGATTTGTACATACCAAAGAGGACACAGTATTCAGTGATGGATCTGATAAGGGAAGGGTAAAGCGATTGGATAACTTCTTTGGATCTTGAAAAAATTCTCTTGGAAATCAACTGGGCCAGATAGGAGGACTTCCTGACTATGGTGGAAATGAGATGATCAAAGGAGACTTTTGCTTGCATCTAGGGAGAATATGAGGAATATTTTGTAATTTGTTTCCTCTTGTGAGGAGAAATCTCCTTTGTGTGGCTTGATGTCTTGGGTATCTCAAATAACCACCAGCTGTTAGAAATGTGCTTATGAATCTGTTGCTCCCACTTCTAGTGCTGCTGCCACTGGAACTGCTATGAGGATGTTAGCTTAGTCACATTCTCAAAACCTCCCAGGGGATGTCAAGAGTGAGACTCTGAATTCTACTTTGGGAAGCAAACTAGTTTACGGATCATCTGCTGAAAAGATAGATAAAAAGTGTTAGGAGAGGGGAAAGCTGATTCAAGGGATGTCTTAAATTTTTCATCCCTCCTTCTCTAAGTTTTCCAAAGGATTCAGTGCTCCTTCCACTACTTTAAGAAGTAAAATAAATAGTCCCCAAAAGCTGTTTGAAATCAAATGTCTAAAAAAGTGCACCCCTCTCCCTCCAGAATGAAGGATAGTCTAGTAAGTCTAAATGACTATATGATGTTTTTTCAACATCCCCACCATTACCCTAGCAGTCATTTATCCTTTTTGAAAGTCTGAACCTCTGTTTCTGTCTTTGGCAACAGATCCGACAGAATGTGGTGGCGGGAGTCTCTCCCTCCGTTTCAAGGGATTCCTCTTCAACCATCAGACTGTTCTTTGCCTTCCTGTCATTCAGCATATGCTTGCTGGAGGGGAGGGGGGTCATTAGAAGCTGTCACTCCTCCTCAGAGTAAGGGGTTTATTCCAAGATGTTACTTGTGCCAGCTAAGGAGGATTCTTGGAGAACAGTTCTTGATCTTCCTTTTCTAAATCAGTTTTTGGTTCTTCCCAAGTTGAAAATGATGTATTTTCATAATTATCCCTTATTCCCCATTTGAGTTTTTTAGTGACTTTATATTTAAAAGATGAACATATCATCACATTCTTATAAATTGATATTTCAGATGTTTAATGTTTTTTGTGTTTGGATCACATTATCAGTTCCCTGCCTTACCCTTTGGACTTTGTGTGTGTGTGTAGGGGTGGGGTGTGTGTGTGTGTGTGTGTGTGTGTGTGTGTGTGTGTGTGTGTGTGTGTATATATATATATATATATATATATATATATATATATAATGTATATGTATGTATGCTTGTTTATAGGTTAATAGGTAAGTACTAGGTAATCAGTCTGCAGGCCATTACAGCCTGGGCTAAAAATTCGATTCAAAACTTCCTTTTAGCCTCAAGGAGGGTATGACAAGACTTACCGGTGGAGACCTGGAGGCTGCCCATCCATTCATATAGGTTTGCCTTGAATATTGCAAGGGTGTTACTATTTTTTGACATGTAGTATAAGTTTGTTCCAGAACCGAGGGATACATTGAGATATGAATCCATCACACCAATGTGTCTTATCTGCTGACAAATCATAAGTTCCTTTAGCTGAGTTTTTGTGGTACCATTAGTTTTGTGAAGAAATAGGAGGTCAAATAGAGATGGCTCTTTCATGGCATGAAAGGCTAGACACAGACCTCCAGTGAGGAGTCTATAAGAGACTGAGTACAGAGAAAGGGCTGCCAGTCTCTCCTGATAACTACATTTTTTGAGGCCACTGATCTTTTTGGTTATGGATCACTGCAGTCTGTCAGTTTGTGTGACATGTTTAGACAAATGCATGCCAAAAAGTGCATTATATGTAATAATGAGTCTAATAAGATATGAGTAAAAGCAAATTAAGACATCTTTGGATCTTGTGGAGATGTTCTTTGGAAATGAGATGATCCAGATAAAAGGCTTTACTTTGTAAGGTGGAGATACTGTGGTCAAATAATAAAGAATTATAAACAAGAGTCCTTAGACCCCTTACAACAGTGCCTGATTGGAGGGGTGCATCATCTTTACAGTAAATTAAACTGTTTTGTTTACCCAAATGAACTGTGCTACATTTTTTTTGCATTTAATTTCGACCACTGTCCATTGTAATATCTTCCTAACTTGCTAGTTTTAGTGTTTTAACCACTATAGTGCATATGGATGAATATTTGATACGATTATTTTATAAGTTGTTCCCTTTGGTGGAAAAGTGACAAAAGCTGTATCAAGGTCATGAGAAGCAGTCTGCACCGACAGCCCTTTCAAAAGTGCTGTTTTTTTTACCTGTACAAAGAATGCCATCAGATTCAGAAGGCAAGCTGTCTCCTTAAAATACTAGCTGTTACATATACAACATAAATGGGTCCCTTGTGTAATTTTGGGTAAGCAGCATTATGACTCTCCACGATTCTACTTGAAGCACTGGTCATGTTATCTGGTCTAAAACTGTTTATTTGTATCTGAGGAGACCACCCCTTTCATGAGTTTATACCACTACAGTCTGCTTAACATGCATAATAATACTAAATCTAATCCCTTAAGGGGACTTCAGCTGCCCAGACATAAATTGGATAAATTATCCAGCATTAAATGCCCTCGTGTATTAATTACAAACTTAAGTTAACCAAACAATGTATTAAATTCACCTTGGGGTGGCAGTATATTAGATAGCATATTGAGGTGCAGCGGTAGCTTTGTTGCCTCTGTCAAAGGAAAAAAACTTCAAAAACCAATGCACATAAGGTTCAGGTATGGCACCTTTATTACTTGCAGCAAGGAGACAAAAACATGCAAATACAGGATTTTGCCTAGTTACTAACAGGCAGTATGCCTTTCTTATACTGTTCTATAAAATGTTACTTTCTGTGGTTGACGTAGTTAGACACAACTTTCTGTATTGTTCTACAGCAAATGTTACTCAGATTTTCTGCTGTCATGTTCAGATTTGAAACTCACTATATGTTACATAGAAAATGTTACTTGGATTTCCTGCTGACATGACTGGATTTATGAAAAACATTTGAGAAAAACAACCTGACCTTGGGGGCTGTATTTTCTTTAGCCAACTACAAGCTTCAGTTGTGCAGCTCTAATATATATATATGTTACATTTCAAGGTAATTTTCTAGCTTAGGTACAAGTAAATGCTGATTGCAGTTCATATTTTCAAACAGCCTTTGTCTTCATTATCAATAGCTTCTGCAGCTGTGGATTTTTTCATAGCATAAGCAGAACATTAATAACTCTTTGTTTAAATCTCATGACATTAGTAGAAGTGATACATCTACTATTATTATTTTCCTGACACTAGCAGAAATTGAATGTTTCCCTGTAAATTTCCAAAGCATAAGCAGAGATCATAACTGTGCATATTTCATGACATTACAAGATTGGAATGCTTCTGCAGTTCGTACAGATTTATGCAGTGTAAAATACAATAAATGTGTTAAGCCTTTTTAAACCTCAAATGCATTAAGCATATTACTAATACATATTTTTCTAACATTTCCCCCCTTTTAATACTTTATTCTACTTTCAAAATAAGCATAAACAGTTTTTCTTCCCCTAACCTCTTCCTACTCAGGATTTGCAGTTAAGAGAGTCATTCAGTTTAAACTTATGAAAGCATTTTCAATTTTTCAACAGTTCGTCAAATTCAGCACCTTGATATAAGGTTTCTGAAACTGACATGTCTATAAAGTCTTTTAATCAGTCTTTTCATGCAGGGGATGCAGCAGAAAACATACCCCCAGTAGGATCATTCCTACACAGATGGCAATCAGAATGTTCATTAGGATACTGCCCCACCCCCCCAAACAGTCTCTGGAAAAAGTCCGTCAATGGATTTGGTCCTGGTTTGGTCATGGCCGATACTTGCTGAATTACCTCGAGGTGATTGTCTATCTTGTATTTATGGTCAGGAATATACGAACAGCACTCTTCCTGGATTAAAGCGCAAGTACCTCCTCTCGCCACTAGGGTGAAGTCTAGAGCCATGCGGTTTTGAAGCACTACAGTTCTCATGGCATTCAGTTCATCAGTCACCAATTCTAGAGCAGAAAAGGTTGCATTGCTCATTACTTCGAGAAGTATAGACAGTTTTCTCAGCTCCCAGATCGATTTCACTGTTCCATATGCTGGTAATATGCCTGCCCACGATATAACAGAATCACTCAAGTCCATGTGTGTCAGTCCACCACCCACAGCATGATGATTTTTCCAGGGTGCATCAATTTGTCCTACTGGATTGACAGGCTTCTTGACGGCTCCTCGAACATTTTGAATTTTCCCTTGAGGTAAGACTGCTGTGTGTCGAATGGCCGAAACCAGGTAGCCCAAAAAACAACTGCCGGACCAATTCTCAGGTAACCACTTGTATGCTTTTCTACCACATACAAAATAACAGTCTTCTACTTTAGTAGTAACTTTACTATGAATATACACTTGTCCTGCATGAAACATTTTTCTGTCAATTATAGACAGTTGTTTGTAGAGAACAGAATCATGTTTTACTTCTTCAATTGTTTTGTGCATCAATTTAAAAAATGAATCATAGTTCGTATTACAATAAAAACCTGTGTTATTAGCTTTAGTATAGCATCTATAAGGAACAGTCACATTGCAATTGCTGCAACCCACCTGAACTGTATCATTTTTGTAAAAACGCACAGTTCCCTTTTGTTGAACAGACAAGTGCTGTAATAGTTAATGTATCATGAATCAAGTTTTCCCAGGTCTCGTTGACTCCTAGGGGGACTGAAGTTAACAATAACCCCCCCCCCCCCGTATGCTGTTGGCAAAGCTGTGCAAATCCAGCAATTCGAGACATTGAAGGTCTCAGCATACACATATTTGATTGCCTGGTAAGTATTGAAGTTTGGGTGCCAGTCTATGTGCAACTCTTCACATTTATTCAGTTCAGTTTGTGTGGCTGGGAAAAGGAATGGCCACAACAAAGATTATTGTCACTACAGTTAACAGAATGATTATGCAATACTTCTGAGGAAATGGTTGTTCTGCATTCCTATTTTCTCCAACTCTTCCGAGTAGTTTTATTTGAATTTCTCTGGATTCTATCATTTTTGCTTTTAACATGTGATCTTACTCTCTGCCCTAATATGACCTTCAGCACCAAAGATTTCTTCACTGGGGTTGAGACAGATCAGTCCTATTGATATGAACCCCCCCCCCCTTGTAGCCAGACTTTGTGCTGATGGCCCCGATGGAGAGGTAAGATTTTTGTCCAGTTCAAAGTTCTTAACTAGTTTGCAGTGCGTCAGGTGGATCCACGAGGCTCGCTCTGCGATCTTGACTGCAGTGGGTGCTGAAAGAAGCACCTGGTATGGACCTTCCCACCTTGGTGATGTCCAATTCTCTTTAATAATTTTCACCCAGATCCAATCCCCTGGGATCACTGCCACTTCCGATGTTTCGGTTTGTTCTTTATCTGAAACAGAATTTGACTGCAACAGATGTTTAGAATTCAACAAATTTCTCATATATTCAGCAAGTGTACAGTCAGCTTCCTGGTCTGCGGGCATGAGAGGTTTCCACTGGGATATATAATAAGCCCTTCCAAATAGTTTTTCAAAAAGAGTCAATCCTTTTGCAGTCAAAACAGTTCTCATGCTCAACAGTGCCAGGGGCAAGACAGTACACCCAATTCTTTTCTGTTTCTGCTATTAATTTTCTTAGCTTATTCTTTAAAATTCCATTATGCCTCTCAACTAGCCCTGCAGATTGCGGATGATATGCACAATGATTTTTTAAAGAAATACCAAAATGCTTACTTAACTGTTGTATGGTTTGGTTTACAAAGTGTGTACCATTGTCGCTGTACATCCTTTCCGGAATGCCGAATCTAGGGATGATTTCTTTGACAAGGACTTTCGCTACTGTAGCTGCGTCTGGATTTTTGGTTTTTAAAGGCTTCCACCCATTTGGAAAACATATCTACAATGACAAGACAATACTTCTTATTTTCACATTTGTTCAATTTTATGAAATCCATACAGATAGTATGAAACAGATATGGTGGTGTAGGGAAACTCCCTTGCTTGGGCTTTAACACCCCTTGTGCATGATGTTTATTACAAATTTGGCATATCAAACAAATTTTTTTAGAATACTTTGTAAATTCATATGTTGTGAACACTCGGTTCACCAGCTGTACCATCCCCCCTGTTGAGACATGACATTGCCCATGGCTCAACAAAGCTGCATATCTAAACAAATTAGATGGTAGTATCGGTTTCCCTTCTTTGGAGATGTACAGCCCCTTTTCGAGAATTACTCCTCGTTTTACCCATCTTTGTTTTTCAGCTTGCGTAGTGAGTGTCTGCATTGTCTTTAACATTTCTAAGTCTAAAATCTCAGAGGGTTGTAGTTTCTTATTTAAAAGAAATACTTCTGAAGCTGCCTGTTTTGCAGCTGTATCAGCTCACGCATTACCTTTTGAAATCCTATCTTGTTGCTTGGTATGAGCTATGCATTTACAAATAGCTACTTTCGGAGGTAACTGAATAGATTCTAAAAGATCTAAAATAAACTGTGCATGATTGATAGGTTTGCCAGTAGATGTTATCATTCCTCGGTTTTTCCACTGTTGCGCAAAAAACATGTACAGTAGAAAAAGCGTACTGGCTGTCGGTAAAAATGTTTACACATTTACCCTTTGCTAAGATACATGCCCATGTCAAGGCAATCAATTCTGATGCCTGTGCAGATAAGTTGTGTGGTAAAGGTTTTGCTTCTATAATCTCAGTATCAGAACTACAGCATATCCTACTAGGTTCTTTCCTGCAGGACCCCTTTTGCATAACCATCCACATAGTATGTCACCTTGGCATCATCCAAGGGGACATCCGTGAGATCTTTTCTAGGCAGTGTCTTTTGCTCAATCACCTGCAGGCAGCGGTGTGGTGTGCCATCTGCAGGGGTTGAGAGCAAGGTAGAAGGGTTCAAAGTCATGCATCGTTCAATTGTCATGTGAGGTTGGCTCAACAATATAGTCATACAGGAAAGATGCCTAGCAGGGGAAAGATATGCTACCTTCTCTTGCAGTAAAATAATCGTGACTGCATGAGGCACTCTCAAAGTGAGAGGGTGGAATAAAACTACTGAGGCCAAAGCCTGTACTGCCATTGCAGCTGCAACTACTGCTTGTACACAGTGAGGTAAAGACTGTGCCACTGGGTCTAGTTGTGATGAATAATAAGCAATGGGGCGTTGCTTGTCCCCGTGCTGTTGTGTTAACACTGATGTCATAACTTTGCTTACAATCTACAGTTTGGAAAAAACGTTTATGGTGGTTTGGTAATCCCAAAACTAATGAGGACGCTATTAACTGTTTCAGTTTGCAGAAAGCAGATTCTGCCTCTGGTGTCCATTGTGACAAATCCTGTGCTGCCATAGGCGTTTTATATATCAGGTCAGTTAGAGGTGCAGATTCCAAGGCATAGTTTGGAATCCAGCTCCAGCAAAAATTAGTTGTACCCAGGAAGGACATAATTTCCTTCTTGGTAGTGGGTTTTGGTGCTTGCAAAATAGCTACTTTTCTGTCCTCATCTAATGTTCTACCCTCTTTGGATATTACATACCCTAGGTATTTGACTTGTTTTTTCCAAAGCTGCAGTTTATTTTTGTTTACCTTATGTCCTTCAGCGGCTAAAAATCGTAATAGCGCTATGGTATCTTCTTTGCAATCTTGCTGGGTGGGGGCCGCCAGCAGGATATCATCAACATAAAGTAAAATCTGACTGCCTCTTGGTGGGGTAAATCCCGCCAAGTTGCTTGCCATTTCTTGTGAGAATATTGTTGGACTTTCACAATATCCCTGTGGTAGTCACGTATATGTATACCTTTTCCCCTGAAATATGAATGCAAACCAATACTGGCTGTCAGGGTGTATCGGTATTGAAAAGAATGCGTTGCTGATGTCTACCACAGAAAAATATGTCTGTTGAGGTTTCAAATCAATTCAACAGGGTGTGTGGGTCTGGCAGTGTAGGTTCCCTTGGTATTACTGCGTCATTTACAGCTTGTAAATCTTGGACCATACGCCATTCTCAATTTGCTTTCTTAACAGGAAATAAGGGTGTGTTACATGGTGAATCGGGAGATTCCACCAGTACCCCTTCCTTAAGTAAAGCTGCTATAATAGGTTTGATTCCTACCTCTGCATCTTTTCTTAAGGGATACTGTCTTTTCTGCGGTCTAAATGCTGACTTTGGTGTGATAGTAACTGGTCCCGCTGTACGAATAAGTCCTACATCTGATTTTCCTGTTGACCAGAGAGTTTCTGGTATATTCAGTAAGGCATTCTTTTCCTCCTTTAATAGGAGTGCTAATCAGCTGTCCTTGCTAGACTGCAAGTGTACGGCCGGGTGGGTCTGGGTTATCCAATTCAGCATCTGTACTTGTATTCCCTGTTCTGACAGTTCTAATTCTGTCTGTTTTTCCCATCTCTGACTTTTTCTCCTAAGTCTGCCCATTCTATGTTTTTGTCCTTAGTTAAGCTAACATGTGGTAATCGATTAGATTTATAGAGTGCAAAGAACTCCTGGGGCAATGAACAGCTGGCTACACTGTTTCCTTTTGTGTCCCAGTACAGATTACGTAATATCAATCTGTTTGTACGATTTTTAAACAATTCTTGCTCATATTCCTTATCAGGTCCTGGCGTTACAATAATACAGGGTACAGTGCAACAAGTGTTGCTTATCAATGTCAAGGGAGGGGAACTTGCTGATGGCTACATTCATTAATTCCACGAACCAAAACTGCTGTTGCAATCACAAAAGTAAAACGATGTTCCAACGGATAATTTAAATATATTTATTTAATGAAAAAGAACTATAAAAAAAACAGAAAAAGTAACTGATTAAGCGCTTTCGTCTCCTTAACGGAGACTTCTTCAGAATCCAGCTGCTCTTATCAATTCATACATTTTATATCAGAGCATTGGCAGCCTATTGGCTGAAAATACAACAATTTCTTTAATTGAACAAACTATTAGTTTAAACCAATTTAGTTTATACCAAATTAAAAGGGCTAGCTCGTAGATAAAGGTCTGTACACAACTGTTTGGAACATTACATTTTAAAAAAAAGTGTGGTGAACAACAAACACAAATACTGGTTCAAACATCATAAATATAATAAATATGAATATAAATATAAATAGTACGCACCCCCCGATCGCTCAACATTCCATATTAATTATCTTAAAATCGTGTAAAAGCAATCATTACTGCTTATAAATAATTTCATTGTTTTGTGTATCTGTAAACGTGCATGAAAAAGTCAAATGTATACAATAGTATAAATATACTTGTAAAAATATGTATATATAAAAAATGTATAAAAAATATATATATGTGTGTGTGTCACATATATATGTGTCTATATAATAACTCATAATAAAAAATAATAAATAAATATATACATATACCTACATACCAAATATTTTAAAAATGTATTAAAAAATCTTTTTAAAAAATGTGTATCAGTGGATAGAAACTACCAATGAAATCAAGAGTTAAAAATTATACAGCGGATCATTAAAAATCTCTTACTATTACTGTGTTTGTAAATATAAAACTTGAAAGTTAAAAAATCAATATCTTAAAATGTTGAAATATGTTGTTGGTTATTAAAAGAGGTTATTAATTAATAAGAAATAAATAATAAATAAATAAAAATAAAAAGCTCTTATGTCAGAATACATTTAACATTTTACTTTTTTCGGGTCCATTGCCAGTAGTTTTAGTGCAGGAATAATGGATATATGGTCATTTAGTCCCTTTCCACTACAAGCATCCAACCTTAACTGCCAGATCATTTCCCTATACTCTAACTTTGTTAGACTGGGAAACAAAGCTAGAGTATAGGGAAATGATCTGGCAGTTAAGGTTGGATGCTTGTAGTGGAAAGGGACTAAATGACCATATATCCATTATTCCTGCACTAAAACTACTGGCAATGGACCCGAAAAAAGTAAAATGTTAAATGTATTCTGACATAAGAGCTTTTTATTTATTTTTTTATTTATTTCTTATTTATTTCTTATTAATTAATAACCTCTTTTAATAACCAACAACATATTTCAACATTTTAAGATATTGATTTTTTTTAACTTTCAAGTTTTATATTTACAAACACAGTAATAGTAAGAGATTTTTAATGATCCGCTATATAATTTTTAACTCTTGATTTCATTGGTAGTTTCTATCCACTGATACACATTTTTAAAAAGATTTTTTAATAAATTTTTAAAATATTTGGTATGTAGGTATATGTATATATTTATTATTTTTTATTATGGGTTATTATATAGACACATATATATGTGAGACACATATATATTTTTTTTATACATTTTTTATATATACATATTTTTACAAGTATATTATACTATTGTATACATTTGACTATTTCATGCACATGTTTACAGATACACAAAACAATGAAAAATTATTTATAAGCAGTAATGATTGCTTTTACATGATTTTAAGATAATTAATATGGAATGTTGAGCGATCGGGGGGTGCGTACTATTTATATTTATATTCATATTTATTATATTTATGATGTTTGAACCAGTATTTGTGTTTGTTGTTCACCACACTTTTTTTTAAAATGTAATGTTCCAAACAGTTGTGTACAGACTTTTATCTACGAGCTAGCCCTTTTAATTTGGTATAAACTAAATTGGTTTAAACTAATAGTTTGTTCAATTAAAGAAATTGTTGTATTTTCAGCCAATAGGCTGCCAATGCTCTGATATAAAATGTATGAATTGATAAGAGCAGCTGGATTCTGAAGAAGTCTCCGTTAAGGAGACGAAAGCACTTAATCAGTTACTTTTTCTGTTTTTTATACTTCTTTTCATTAAATAAATATATTTAAATTATCCGTTGGAACATCGTTTTACTTTTGTGATTGCAACAGCAGTTTTGGTTCGTGGGAAAAGGGGCAGCCTTTATTGTGCCGGAGCAGCGTTGTGTTTTTACTGTGGTTTGTGCTACTACTTTGGACTGCGTGGTTACATTCATTAATTCTTCAGTCACAGTCCCTGGACCAGTCATAACCAAGTCCTGGCTCTACCAATAAAACATTTCACCCTCCGATTGCACTGGAAAGGTATCAGTTTGTCGCTGTGCTTCCATACCCTGCATGGTTGGGACTACTGCTATACCGAGTAGCTGCATAAGGTCTCTGCCCAAGAGGTTTACTGGGCATTTTGCAGAAACAACAATTTTGCTTTTCTGAGTCAATCCTGAAACAGGATCAGTTATTGCAATGTTACGAGAGAGGGGCTCCCGATACAGCTGTCCATTAGCTGCTTTTACTAGTATGTAATCAGGTGATTCTGAGTTTTCTGGCAGTTTGGAGGGATGTATCAGGGTTCATGATGCCCCTGAGTCACACAAGAATTTGACTTCCCTCCCTTCTACCAAGAGTGTAACTTCTTTTGTGTCCGCTAAATAGAGCCCCAAGCTCAATAAAGCTAAGTCTAATATTTCATTTTCTTTACTGTCCGTAACTTCCTGCACTTCCTCTGTCTCTTCTGTCACATCCTCTACTCTCTCTATCACATTCTCATTTGTCTTTTCTCTGCTATCCCCTTTTAGTGATTCCTGACTATCATATAGTCAGTCCTCACCCTCCTTGTCTTCCATGGTTGCCTTCTTGCTTTTCTTGCAATCCCTTGCCAAGTGTCCCTTTTTACTGCATTTAAAACATTCTCCCCATTTCTTTCGCCCTTCAAAGTCCTCTGATCGCTGATCAGATTGTTTGTTTGTTTCCCTGGGCATTTCTCTTGCCCTTTTTCCTGGACTGTACTACATAAACTTCTGCTCCATCTTTTACAGAAAATACTTGGGCTTTCTTTTTCTTTTTGCTATTAAAATGCCTTTCGGCATGCCTAGCATATTCAACTAATGACTGTAACCTGCTTGTATGATGATCTACCATGTGTTTTGTAATAAAACTGCTTATGGGTGCAATACTGCCTTTTAGAAATGCATTCTTTAACTGCTGTTCATATGGGGAATCTTGTGTCTGATCTTCAGGAATCTGCATTCCACAATGGTTATTAAAACATTCTAATAATCTGGCATAATATCGGTCAACAGTTTCACCTTCTTGTTGGATGCATTGATTAATGCAAGTCCAGTCTGCCCTAGGCTTCCATTTCTCAGAGTTGCGGTCTGTGAGACCCTTTACTCTGTTGTCTAGTTCTGCGCTGCTATGTGGGAGGGGTCTGTGTGCAGCGTCACGGGGATTCCAGTTGCCACTAATCATGTGCCAATCTAGCCCCACAATTTGTCTAACTACTTTTTCTACCTCTTCTCTGTTTAAATTATAACTTAGCCTCATTCCTTGTAAATCTTCGGAGAACTTTCTAAAATTAACTTTTGGATGGGGAATTCCCTCAGTGGCTTTCCGGATATCTTATGGAGTCCAAAGTCTATACACTAAAATAGTTGGGTCCTGACCGTCTTGTCCTGCCTGAGGATTAGGTACTTCTATGAGTGGGCATATTTCTTCTTCACTCATAGATTGTGAATTCTTAACCATTTGATATGACTCAATGCCTTCATTCGAGTTACCTGCCCGTGTTCGAGACCTGGTCCCGATGGGATCTCTAATAAAGGGTTTTGCAATGTCTCTATTTTCAGTGACAACAGGATATCGTGGGGGTGGGCTAACCTGTTCACTTGCTTCATATTCTGGTAAGGGAGGCGGAGGGGCCGATGCTATTACTAAATTATTGTCCTCCTTATCTAAAAACATTGCTTTTGAATTGTTCTTTTGTTCCCTACGGTTTACTTCCTCAATCCACCTGTGTGTCTGAGGAATTCCTAATTGGCGTTGCCTTTTAACCCGACCTTTGGAATCAGTTTTGAGCTGTTTGACAAGTTTGATAAGCGAGGATTTTTCTAATTTACCGTCGAATTCATACTTATTAACCCATTTTGAATAGTATTTAATATTGTCAGCGCACTGCGACTGCATGTATTTTATGTCTTCCGTTAACGGTGGATTTTGGGGTCTTTTTGTGCAATTATTACCCATTTTGTTCTACCCTTTTAATCGTTACGCAACTTCTCTTATTTTTAATGTGGTACCATACAGCAAATGTTACTTAGATTTCCTGCTGACATGTTCAGATTTGAAACTCACTATATGTTACATAGAAAATGTTACTTGGATTTCCTGCTGACATGACTGGATTTATGAAAAACATTTGAGAAAAACAACCTGACCTTGGGGGCTGTATTTTCTTTAGCCCACAATAAGCTTCAGTTGTGCAGCTCTAATACATATGTTACATTTCAAGGTGCTTTTCTAACTTGGGTACAAGTAAATGCTGATTGCAGTTCATATTTTCAAACACCCTTTGTCTTCATTATCAATAGCTTCTGCAGCTGTGGATTTTCTCTTAGCATAAGCAGAAAATCAATAACTCTTTGTTTAAATCTCATGACATTAGTAGAAGTGATACATCTATTATTATTTTCCTGACACTAGCAGGAATTGAATGTTTCCCTGTAAATTTCCAAAGCATAAGCAGAGATCATAACTGCGCATATTTCATGACATTACAAGATTGGAATGCTTCTGCAGTTCATACAGATTTATGCAGTGTGAAAGAGAATAAATGTGTTAACCCTTTTTAAACCTCGAATGCACTAAGCGTATTACTAATACATATTTTTCTAACACCTCACAGCAAGAGGTTCTCTGGTTCGATTTTCGGCTGGAGTACGGGGAGTGCCTTCTGTGTGGAGTCTGCATGTCCTCCCCACGGTTGGGTGGGCGTTCGAAAGACATGCATAAATGGGCGTGCTTTTGTTGAAGGTTGAATGTCGAGCTGGCACCTCGGCGTTTGTCAAAATCTACTGCCAATCATTAGCGGACCGGGGTTCCTCTGTGGCGACCCCTAACCGGGAAAAGCCGAAAGACAACAGCATTGACAAACCTAGGATCTTTGTGTTCTCTATCCTTGGCTAAATTCAGCCTATGTAAAACATGCGGTTATATATATTTATTTATTGACATTTGATTACCAGGAAAGTCCGACTGGTTAGAAGCTCATTTTCAGCAGAGGCCCAGGAAGAAAAGCTCCAAATCATTACAAAACATTTTAAGCACAATAATTTTACAATCTTCAAAAATAAAACAAGAACATCTGCAGTTTAAATAATTATAATAAATTAGAGATAATATAAAAACATTGGTTAAGAATCAATGCAAGGTATATGACAATCATTTAATATTTAGAGAAATTTTAGACCGTTTGTACAGAAATTAAAGCAAAGTTTGTCTAATACAAATATGAATGGCATTATGAAGTGAGGGAAAAACTGGCTTATGGTATATTTGGAGAGAAAGTCAGTGAAGAGAATTAGCAGTAAGGAACATAGCTCTCAACTGTCCAGATTTTTGCAGAATGTCCATATTTTTGCTTATATTTTCGGTCTGTTCCTCCTAAAATTTGTGGTATTCTGGAAAGCTGTTGAGGACTGAAGTCACTAAATAATGACTGACATTTGAGTTTTAGACTTCAGATCCTTCAGAAAATGCTTGTCAATTCAAAACCTATTATTCTAGCAACTTTCTAAGTTTGTAAGAGCAATATTTTGAAATCTGTTCCTATTTTTGGGCCTTCGTCCTCCCCCCATTACTTTTACCTTTGTCCAGATTTGTTGTGCTAAGAGGTTGAGAGAAGTAAATGAAGAAGGGAGAGTAAGGAGGTTTAGGGAATGAAAAGGTACTTGTTCACATTGAGGGATATAGTTTATCCTGGTTTTGAGCGAGAACAGTGACATATTAGCTAGGAAGTCTTTCAGAGTGGCTTAGAAAGATGCAAGGGAGGGTATAGACCTGATACATACATACATACATACATACATACAAATATTTCAAGAACAGACATTAATGCCCTTCTAGCTTGCCAATATACCAAAATACTTCTTCCCATAATAAGTATCCAGGCTGTTCTTAAAATTATCTAAACTAGTACTGGCTTTAATGTTATTTGGTAGTCTGTTCCATGCATCAGCTATTCTGTCTGAGAACCAATTAGTACACTTCTCATTCCTATAGAATCTTCTACATAGGTTGCCTGATGATTCTCTAGTATTTTTGATAATCCCAAACATTCCCAGAGATAGTTGTATCTAAATACCCTATATACCTGAATAAGATCTCTTAGATATCTATAAGAGACACTGTACAAGATCAGATCTTTTAGTCTTTCATAATAATTTAAATTTTCACATCTATGGATATCCTTGGTATATTTCTGTTGTACTCTTTCCAGTTTACTCATGCTTGTTTTCTTATAGGGTTTCTGTATTGTTATTCCTTACTCAAGTTTTGGTCTAATATAACTAACAAACAATGACTTCAATACTTTTGAGTTCCTAGCCTTTATAAATCTTTTTATACAACCTATCGTTCTATAACTATCATTAACCAATTGGTTGATATGATTAGAAAAATACATAGCTGAATTTACCCATATACCCAGGTCCTTAAATGAGTCTACAGTTTTAGTCACTGTGTGCTGTATTAAGTATTCACCTTTCAATTTATGTCTACCAAATCTCAGATGCTTAGTTTTTGATGTATTTATCAGCATATTATTCTCCTGTGCCCAAATGGTCAATTTAGTCAAGTTTTTTGTAGACATGCCTTACCTGTAACACATGTAATCAGTTTACCCAATGTCAGGTCGTCTGCATATAGACTGTAGAACACCTCAGATGAAAAAGTTAGGTCTGAAAGATACAATCTAAACAAGTAAGTACGTAGGACAGAGCCCTGTGGGACATCCTGACTGTAACCAAGGATTTTGCCTGTCCAGTTGCTGTTTGATGCTTGTCATGTCCTATTTGTAAGCCATGCAGCTATGCATCTTATCAAGAGTACATCAATACCTAGCTGTACTAATTTATTGATCAGTGTTTTGTGTATGACACTGCAAATGCTGATGTCAAATCTAAATAAATTACATTACATGGATACAGGTAAGGAGTTCCAGGCTTTTTCAACCTTGTATGAGTACAGACAATGCCGAGCACAGTGGTATGCTATGCTTATAGACAGACAGGGATTTTTGGTCACTGGATCACAATGACCGACTGGGAACATAGTTGTGTAGAGTGCTTTTTTAGTGATGTACAGGCAGATGGATTCTAGATAATTATAGGTGGTAAAAAGCTGTATATGTGTTAGTTTATTTCAGTACGGTACATAGTAAAGATGTGCAGTATAGATCATTTGTGTTTTAAAGAGACAGATGTAATTATTTTCAGGGAAAAGCAGAAATGTGAACATTTCTGGTTGCTATTTCCACTTAGTCTTGCAGCATTTAAATGTGATAAATGTAGATTCTGATGTCTTTTTAAGCAGAGCTGCAGCAAGCCTTACCAAATTAAACTACTTCTTGTACATATTTACAAAGCTTAATTCACATTTGAAATTATAGTGCCTTTGGGACAGTACTTGCCATAAATCTCTGACCATGCAAATATGAAGTTTACATGTGAATTGATTTTGTCTTCTGGAGTACGCAATGAGGACTCTATTTTTTTGAACTGAGCTCTTGTCTAGGATTCATTGCCTGTGAGTTGCCAATAACTGTTAAATTCTTTCTTTAAAGTCTGAAGCAAATGGAATTTAGTGAACCTTTGGTTAGTAGTAAGACCAGGACATCTGTAAGCATTTTTTTTTTGCTTGCAGTATTTGTGTTTAAAATCTTCTGTAAGCATTTTATGTTCTGAATGTTTTATGTAATTTTATTTTAAGAAGAGGTTTTATTCAGTTGCAAAAGTGTATTGCAGATTTTTTAGTACAGAAGAGTACTGACTAAACTTGGTTTAATCTGATGTTGTCCATTTCATTATGCATCACGAGTGGGTCTTTGGATCCGTCCTCAGATCTGACTTGGCCAATTCTTCCAGACATACAGTCTGAGCCTCAAACTCTTCTCTCTCCCATAATGCCTCAATCCTCTTCAAACCCTCAGAGATGCAATTCCAAGCCTCCTTTCACCGAAGTAAAAGAATTTCCTTTGTTTTCAGTAATTTCCTTACTTTTTCTCTCGTAGTTATATTATATCTTTTTTATATCTGCAGTGTTAATCTCCCTTCTCTTTTAAGATAATTTTTCTGTCGTTTTGAGTTTTTTGCTAGTATTAGGGTTTCTTTTCCAACCTTCCACCTCTCTATTCTATTTCCCCATTTCTCTTTTTCTTTCTCTTCATTTTTCGGTTTCCACCCCAAAAAATAAGGACTACCCTTTTGGAGTAAATGTGTCCTGGTTGATGCCACTGTGGTGTCGGCAGCCACCAAAAAGGAGCTCCACTGAGCAGAGCTCCATTGTTCACCTCCCCCTCCTGCGAACAAAGAGTCTCTGGCTTTGGACAGGCATGGGAAGCGTGTGTAGGCCTCATCCACCTTTACACTGAGAGCATTATATTACCTGGCACACTTCACGCACCATCAGAGAGAGATTTGATTAAGGACATTTCTACCTCTCGGATGCAATTGCTGTGAGAGGACGACCTTAAAATGGTTTCTCCCAAACTGACCACTATGGCCTCCATCACTAATTCCTCAATGAGGTTAATTTCCCAAGTGGCAGAAGGTACCTCACAAGTGGCTGGTTCAGGCATAGCCCTCAGGAGACATGATAAGACTGTGTGGGTTTGTGGACCCCTTTAAGACGTCATTCATTACCTCCCTCTTTGACAGTTCCTCCTTCTCTCAGCCATCAGTAACAGAGACTCTTACTCACAGTGAACAGGAAGGCAAGACCTTATCTGCCATTAGGATCAAGTTTTCTTCCCCCAGTGAACCTTCTCCAGGAACCAATGGAGTGGGAAGAAGATGTGGTTCTGTAAATCCCAAAGGCATTTTCCTGACTTTTCAAGATGAATCCTCTACTAGAGGCAAAAAGAGAGGATTCAGTGGTAGATGCCATCCCAGAGGGAGAGAGGGTCCACAAAACTAGGGCTTCAGGGAACCTTTCTCTGACGGGCCATTTCAGCACTCCTGATGTGTTGCTTGGCTGTCCTACTCTGGGGGTGGTTGGGGCAGACTTTTGTTACACCCAGTATCTGGGACAAACATAACAAATGACACCAGGATGTTAAATATAAATTCCAGTGGTTACTATATTCTCTATTCCCTGACTCCTCCCAGTTCCATGAAGTATCTCCCTGACATGACAACCAGTCAGAGAGAGAGTGCCCTTCTAGAAATTCAAAAACTTCTAGACAAAAGAGACATCCAGCAGGTCCCAACTGCACAAATAGGATGCAGAACTTACTCACGTTTCTTTTTGGTGCCAAAGAAGGCAAGGAACCTTTGACCCACCATGGATCTGAGCAATCTGAATTTATTTGTGAAGAAGTTGAAGTTCCGAATGGTTATAGTACAGTCCTTTATGTCACTTCTGTGCAAAGATGACTGGATGTCCTCTATAGATCTCCAGGACACTTACTATCGTATCAAAAGCGACAGGTATTCCAGGAGATATCTGCACTTCAGGCTGGGGGCCAATCACTACCAATTCAGAACACTGCTCTTTGGCCTCACCACTGCCCCTGGGTGTTAACCAAATGCATGGCAGTGGTTGCAGCTCACCTCTGTCCGAAATGATTCCACGTGTTTCCTTACCTGGCTAATTGGCTCCTGATGGCACCCACAAGGCATCAGCTACTTCAGGCTATCCAAGTTATGCTGCACCTTTTCCATTGCCTGGGAATCGCAGTGAACACAGAGAAGTCCAAGATGTCTTCTGTACAGGACATCAAATTCATAGGGACGCAGTTGAACACAATCACACAGATAGCTGCCTTACCCCCCAAGATGATAAGATCCTTGAGACAGCAGGTTCAGCTTTTACTAGACACCCCGACTCCACCAGCTTGACTGGTCCTCATGGCCCTAGGATCCATGTCAGCTGCTATTCTTCTAGTACCCCTAGCCAGGTTCTTTGTGAGTTCTGCAGTGGACCCTAGTGGTACAATGGTCTATTTGGTGCCATTCACTGTTAGCCCCAGTCAGGCTCATTACGATTTACAGTACAGGTGTTATCTGCAATGGTGGATCCTTATGAATGACCTCCATCTTGACAGACCCTTCATTTTTACCATGCCTACGGACACAGTGACTATGGATACCTCCCTGTTGGGGTGGAGTGGGGGGCATTTTCAAGGAAAGATGGTCCAAGGCACATGGTCCATGACAGAGAGAAAATTGCAAATAAATGTACTGGAGATGAGGGTGGTCCTCCTCATGCTGCAAGCCTTTCAGGACTGCTTTCCTCCGGGGACAATTGTAGTTCTGACAGACAGTATGTTTTTGGTTTGGTACATCAACAAATGGGGGGAATCCATTCATACCCCTTGTGCAGGGAGGCCAGGAGGGTTTGGGAATAGGTGATTTCTGCAATCCGCTTTCTCATTGCAGCCCACATCCTGGGGAAGTCCAACATTCTGGCAGACAGACTGAGCAGATCGATCTTAAGTCCACATGAGTGGTCCCTGAACCAGTTGGTAGCGAATATAATATTCAGCCATTGGGGCCAGCCTTGCTGCATCCTCTTTGCCTCTCCCCTAAACAACAAATGCAGCAAGTACTTTGCTCTGATCCCTCCTTGCGGGAGTGACCCAGGGATGCTCTAGTCCACAACTGGCCCCTGGGTCTCCTCTATGCTTATCCTCCAATTACCCTGATACTCAAAGTTCTACAGAAAGCCAGCAGGTTGAAGACCAATCTTTTCCTCATTGCCCCTTGCTGGCCTCATCAGGTGTGGCTCCCCTTCTTGTGGTCTCATAGCAAATATCCTCCATGGATAATGGATCCCAGGCAGGGTCTGATTTCCCATCTGTTGGAACGCCAGATTCCCAGTCTTCAATCCCTCAAACTGACCTCTTGTTTTCTCTACTTCCAGTGATTTTACAGCAGTCCAGGCTAGCTTCCCTGGCCCACGAAATTATTCTTGTTTCTCAGAAGTCCTCCACCAAGAAAGTATATTACAGCAAATGGAAGAGATTTTCCATTTGGTCTTCACAGAGGAATATTGACCACTTTTTTCCAATTCAGTCCCAGACATTCTTATGTTTCTTAGTTCACTTTTCCAGCAAGGAGCTAGTTTTTTCACTGTAAAGTTGCAACTTGTGGCTATCACGAATTTCGGGTCTATTACATGATCAAAGTTTCAAAACTTCTAATCTGATATGGTCGACACCATATAATCGAAGTTTTGAAACTTCAAAAATGTAATAAAACACCACAACCTACAAAAACAAACCATTTAAATGCTCTAAGTAGGGGAGCAAGCCCCCCACACCCCCCACTACTTAAATATACCAACTCTGAGATCACACTACCGTATAGAAAAGGGAAATCTTCCCTTTCTGTGCTGCACGGAGATCTCCGTTAAAAGTTCAGAAGTTTCAAAACTTTTATCATATGGTGTCGACCATATCAGATTCGAAGTTTTGAAACTTCAATCTTCTGATATAGACTCTGAATTTCCATGTAGGGAAGGGCGTTAGCTTAGAAGTGGAAATAGTAGAGGGAAAACTATGTTGGGCTTTTGTGAAAGAAGTTTTTCATCTCAGGCCTCCAATTAAAAATCCTTCTCCTCCTTAGGATTTTACCTTGGTTCTTCAAGGACTTACCCAGAAATCATTTGAAATTGTTAGCTCATGTGAGTTACAGTTTCTGTCTTGGAAGACCACTTTCCTAGTGGCCGTTACTTCAGCTAGAAGAGTGTCAGAATTGCAAGCTCTGTCTTCTCAACCACCATAACTTTCAGAGATAGTCTCTCTTGGAATGAATCCTTCATTCCTACTGAAGGTTGCCTCAGAGGCAAAAATTAACCAGACTAAACACTTGCCTGTCTTTTTCCCTAACTACTCCAATAAAGGCGACTACATGCTGCATTCCTTGGATGAACACCGACAGTTGCATTTTTGCTTACAGAGAAGTAGGTCCCACAGAAAATCTCAACACTTGTTCTTGTTTTTTCTCCAAATAGGTTAGGTCTAGCTGTATACTAGGTCACCTTAGCCAAATGGATTATGGATTGTATTTCTACACTTTAGCAAGACAAGCAAATTCCCTATCCAGTTAGAGCCCACTCTATTAGGTCTATATCTACCTCATCTGCCCTCTCCACAAAAACTCCAACTGATGAAATTTGAGCTGCAGCTACTTGGTCCACAGCTCATACATTTGCAGCTCCGTACAAGTTGGGCATTATTTCCAGGAACATAGCATCCTTTGGTTCTGAGGTGCTCATGCATATCCTTCCTTGAGGTCCTCCCAGGGTTTCTGTAGCTGGGGACACTGACCCATTCATGATTCATAATGAAATGGACATCAGATTAGAAGTTATGTACTTACCACAAGTCCTAGACCTTTCTTTTTTTAGTCTGATTGCCAAGTTTCTAAAAATTCAAAATGTTATCCTTTCAAACCCCGTTACCACTCATTCTCTGTGACAGCTTTGTGATATTTATGACAGTTCCAATTTGCAAGGAATTTGGGCATGTTTAATATTTTCCAAGTCTGGCTGACATGCATTTCCTGTTACCTGTTGTTCTTACAATACAGGGTATTTGCAAAGTGCCTTTCTCCACTGATTTCTTACTGCAGGTAGAAAAGCATTCACATCTTTCCATGTTTGGATGACTGTCTTATATTTTTCAGATACTTTTTACAATTGTCAGGATTTCCTGATATGGGTTATGAAACTCCTCCTCATCCTGGGGTTTCAACTGAGCTTACAGAAATCCTCTCATTGAGTAGTTTTTTTGGGATGCTTATGAGATTTGTCCTAGAAAGAGCTTTTCTCCCACTGAACATGGTAGAACAGCATAAGGAAATCTTTTGGCACTTCTCCAATCAATCTCAGGCTTCTGCTAGGGAATTTCTCAGGATTCAAGGTTTCATTGGTCTCTATGAATCTTATGATTCCCTTAGACAGATTTTTACATGAAAGAATTCAGTGGTACGTTAGATCAGTCTGAACTTGGTCTTTTCAGATTTCATTTCTGGAATTTGTTAGAAAGGAATTATTTTGGTGGGTGGAGTAGTTGTCTCTCAACCCAGGTCGCCCCTTTTCCCTTCAGCTTCTCTGTCTGTCACAACACATGTTTCAGACTTTGAATGTAGAGCACTTTTCAGGAGGAGTAAAAAAATAACTGGTCTGTATAAATCCAAGGGCAGACAAAATCACATAACTAACAACATCTCTTTGACATTTATCAATGTTTTAAAGGTTGTAAGCCATCGCTGTGTCCCAAGACCTCCAAGTTATCACAGATAATACCGTGGTGATATGGTTCTTAAACAAGGGAGTACCCGGTTTTTATCTCATTTGACATTCTATGGTTGCCTTGGAGGTAGCTACTCAGTCTGGCTGTTCAGGATTTATACATTACATCAGAGCCAAATTTTGTAGCAGACAAGCTGAGCACGGCCAGGACAGACCCTCACCGATGTAAATTACACCTGAGGTTCTTCCAGGAATTGCTGCAGCTGTGTGGAACACCTCAAATAGAGCTGTTTGCCTCCTTTCAAAACAGAGGGTTACAGAAATTCTGCTCCATGATTCTCTGCAAACAGGCCTGGAAGATAGATGCCTTCTCATTGCCATGGATGTGAATGTTCATGTATGCTTTCCAACCTTTCCACTGATAGCCATGGTTCTTTAAAAGATCCAGAATGATGGTGATGATTCCCTTTTGGCCTAGGCAACAGTGGTTCTTCCTTCCTTTCTATTTGGCTAAGAGCAACTACCACAAGATTACCCACAGGCTGGCTTTACTCCCACAAGATGGAGGTTGCTTGATACACTCCCACCTGAAAACACTACAGTTGATTGCCTAGAAGACTGAGTTTTGATACATTTTAGTTATCTGTTGTCAGAGAATTTGCAACAGGTATTAAAGGAGGTAAAAATATCATTGGAAAATCATACATGTATAAATGGTTAAGATTTTTCTAGTTGGTGCCACTGTAAGAACCAGGACAACCTTTCAAGGTTTGGTTGCCAGTGGTTATTGATTATTTGTGAGTTACCCCTGGCTTCTCTTATTCTTCTGTCAAGACTCATCTTTCAGCCAGTTTTGCTTGTCTGCCCTTAAACTCCCTCCTTTCTACCTGTCCTCAAGTTAAGCAGCTTTTGAAAGGGAGTTTACATATATGTCCACCTAGAAAACAGGCAGCTTCTCCTTGGGATCCGAATTCTGTGCTTGAAAAATCTTCCATTTGAACCAGCTCTTCAGGCTGATTTGATGGTCTTAACATGGAGAACTCCTTCTCGTTGCTCTTCCATTTGCAAACAGTCTCAAGTTACAAGCCCTGTCTCATGTTTCATAAGGGCAAGGTTTCTTTGAGAACTAGTATTTACTTTAAGCCAGCCAATTCATTTCCTTGTATTCTTTCCAGAATATAAAAATAAGGGAAAAAGTATCATTCTTGTCCACAGACTGCTCTGATTCTACTTGGAGAGAGTTAAACCCTTCAAGAACAACTACCAGCGGTTTGACTCCTGTCAGGGCAAGAAAGAGACAACCAGGGTCAGAGTAGAATGAGAGTCTCATGCTATTATTTTTTGCTCTGCTAACCATAAGATACTTCCAGGTGGTTAGGGCTCATTCTACCAGGGCTTTGGTTTAATCTGTGGCTTTTTTGAAAGTGGTAGACTCTAGAAATATTCTAGAGGTGGAAGCATGGTCCCCTGTAAGTGCTATCACAAATCATTACAAACTGGATCCCTTTTACAGATATAGAACCATTCTCCAGAGGCTCCTGGATGCCTAAATTCCTTCTTTCTCCCTAACTGTTTTAAAGCTATGGTAATCACCCTGATAGCTTAGACTATTACAAATTGATTTAAATGGTGAACATAGTACAGCTATTTAAGTAAATTATCGTAACAGAAGATGTTTTAATAGATCACTATTGCAGTAGTTGTTCCTTCTCTCGGTCCCTTTTCTTGTTTTTTGATATTTTGCTGAGGTGTGGAGAAGATTTTATATGTTATCTCTAGTAAATATATATATATATACACATATATATATATATATATATATATATATATATATATATATATATATATATATATACACACATATACACATACATACGTAAACACTCTTCTGTGTATAGTTACATTATATTGTTTGGTTGTTCCTTTCCTAGCATTTTTCTTTTTGGGGGTGTAGCCTCCTTTTTTGAGCAAGACAGCTTTTTAAATTTTTGGCATTCAAAGTGCCTTTTCCGTGGCTTTGTCCAAGACAGTAGCAGTTTGGGTGACTGGAAGGTGCATTATAGCTTTAAAAGCTGTCTGGTGGTTATATCCTAGGCAAGGATATAACCCAAATAGCTTGGGCTACTGCAGCAGAGTTTTACTAGAACATCTGTTGTTATGGTAAGTTTACTTGTATTAGTGTACTTTCTTCACTGACTGCTCTAAACATAAAGTAAATAGCAGTTGGGGAAGAGGACAGTCCTGCCTGGTTCCTTTGTTTAAAACACAGCATGTCAGAGCAGAACCCATCCATTTTAATTCTTGCATCTGAGGTTTCATATGCAATATTATCTCTACTGTTTTGTCATGGAATGCAAGTGCTACCATTGCCCTTCTCATAAAATCCCAGGTAACTGTGTCAGATGCCTTCTCTGAATCAAGATTTGCAAACAGTAGCAATGTTTTCTTTTATCGTGCATCCCTCTGGACCATAATGGTTCTGTTAATGTCAAAGGCCTCCACTCTTTAAAAGCACATTAATACTTCTGTATTGATTTTGGCAAAATGATTATCATTCTCATAGCTAGTAAAGAAGCAAACTGTGTGTATTCATGGTTTAAAACTAAGTTAAGTCTGTCAAGAAGGTGGATCTATAGAGTCATGTATAGCCACAGCTTTCTTCCAGGATGCTGGTGCTCCAGATCTTTAGCAGTTTCTTCCCTCCTAACTTCAAATTTCCGCACGAATGCCAGCTGTTCTTCGAGACTTCCCTGCTGATTTGATACGTTTTTGTCATCTCTTACTGTGTTAGTATTGTTGTATCACAGTGCACTCTGATTGCTAGTTGTATTAAATTAGCAGAATTTTCCTACACAGCCTAATCATCCTTCACTGAAGTCTAATGTTGAAATTGACCTGCTGTACACTATTTGTTGTGTAGTCATCTGGGTCACTTAGAGTTGTGACAAATTGTGAAATGGGTACACAGATCCAAGGGAAAGAGTTGATTAGCAGTGAGTATTCTGATGAATCATAACTGTTTGAGATCGTCCCTGTCTTCAAACTGCTCCTAATAAGACTGTGAAATCCAGTTTTAAGAGTAGTTAGTGGAAACTTACACCATGGTATCAGGGCTAAAGTTGTCAGGTCCACTACGTCATTTTGAAATATCGCAATCTCGAGATTTGGAAACTCAAGGCCAGAATCTCGAGATTGTGAAATGTCGAAACTAAGTAGTGAACAAAAAAAAAAAAAACATGTAAAACCATGTTTTTCCTGGGTGGCAAGCCCCCTGCACCCCCTGCAACTTAAATATACTAACTCTGAGATTGCGCTACAGTGAAGAGAATGATAATGTTCCTGTTCCACGCTTTATACCGATGTGTTATTACCATTCTCTTCACTGTAGCATGATCCAAGAGGAAGGATATTTAATTTGCAAGAGGTGTCGGGGGGTGCAGGGGGCTTGCCCCCTGCAAAAACATGGTTTTACATGTTATCATTTTTTTTTTAATTCACTTAGTTTCGAGATTTCACAACCTCAAGAATGTGGACTCGAGTTTATGAATCTCGAGATTGTGGCATTTCGAATTTAGGAAGTGGACCCAAGTTGTCTTGTACCTCAAATATGCTTTAAATCACTGACTAATCACAAGGCATAGTAATAAATATTAAGTAATCGTAGTAAAACAATAACTGCGTTTTGTAAAGGAGAAGTAGTATTTTACAAGGGGATCATTTTCTGACAGAGGATTATCAGTAGTAATTCTGGTGTAAAGTTACCAAATGTGCATCTGGTATATAAACAGTGCAAAGTTTGCACAGTGGCTTATGAAAATGCTTGCACTTATCTCAATTTATCTCAAGAAAGTGTGCAGGGGTAGGCAGCAGCAGATATAGATATGTTACTACATGGTGGAGTATTATCGGTCATGCAGAAGGTCATATAATGCTTGGTTGATTCAAGACAGAGTTCATTGGTGGTCTCGCTTTAGAAATAATTTGCCTTGGTCTTCAATGTGCATTTGTAGATGTGGCATAATATAAAAAAATAAAACAATAATGCAAACTCCCATCTTGTCACTCACGTGGACTGAAATCTGGGACAAAAATAAAGGAGAATTAGGATATAAAATTGAAAGAAATTTTGAGAAGTATGTTTAGTAACTGTACATGCTTGTACAGCTAACCTGTTTGTAACAGATACTTTGTTAACTTGTTCTGCTTGTCTTTTTTTGTAAATAGCTCAAAGGACTTGGCAGTTACTTTCCAGATGAGTTTAAAGTAGCGGTGATGGTATGAAAATAGCCAAAGCAAAGACTTAAACAAGTGTAAACTGGGGAGCAGACTTGTAAGAAGCAATGCAGCGTTAGCTAGCAGAAATACCATGTTACAACAAGGCCATAGTGTGCAATGTGTGTAGGACACAATTACAGACAGCTGCTCTCTATGTTGGTATTTGTCTGATGACATACATTTGTAATGTAATGAAACCTGTAAAATGCATCCTGTAGGATATGCTTAGTGCTCTGGAAAAGAAAGGAAATAACACCTTATTTTTCTTTCTGCAGGAGTATGGCCAGCTTACAAGCTCAAGGTAAGTTTATTTGAATGATGAAGAATCATGTGGCTGTGGTGGAGTTATAAAAACTATAATGACAAAATTCAGAATAAGCTGTACAGTCTGATGTCCTAAGCTCTGACAGAAGAAGCTGAATCAAAGTTTCCATAATTTAACATGGAATATTGAAGTGACATTGAGGAAAATGCATATTATCACAAACGGGAAGAAAAAGTAAATGTGCAAACACACAATAACAAGCAAAGCAAAATGCAAGAAATTATGAGAATGTCATCACATGACAAATCACTTACATTTTTATTTCATTTTTATTTCACCATTGCGGCACGTAACAGAGTATATACATTATGTTATTCTAACAGAGTAACAAAAAGGGAATGAGTGAATGAGAAAAATGAGACTGTTATGGACCATATTTATCCAGTGCTACCAAGTCACTTCCAACTCATTATGCAGTCAATTCACGTAATGCGCCTCTCCCCCAATTTACCTCAGATATTGTTTTCCGCCTCCAAGAATGGAAGCATGATCGATGGCAGCAAAGTGCTCTGCCTCTTATATTGCTAATTAGTCTTTTTTTTTGTGGTAGAAAATGATGGCTCCTTTAGTTCTATATTTATAGTTAGTTTTAGCGTTTCAGTGCAGTTTAGATAACTTTTTTTTATAATTCTAATATCTTACGCCTTTCCTCTGTGCAGTGTTGGTTAAAATAAGATAGATACTTCATTCATTCTTCTCTGTGATTTAAAATTGGAAAAGTTTTCAGAGTTTATATTTAGTGTTCTGTGTTTTGGGATTCCTTGGTTTAAGAATTTCTGTGCGGTTTGTTCCTTAGAGGCGCATCCTTAAGATACATATTTTCTGTATGTTAAAAGACTGATTCTTCTAGTTTCATAGTTAATTCTGTATAGTGAAATTTCATATTCTGTTGTCTGGCCAGTATGGAGAAAGTGCAAACAAAAAATGCTACCATGAGACCCTCACAACTTGTGTGCGGTCTGCTTAGGTATCACACATTTGCCTGCCAATTGTGACATTTGCGCTGCTTTTCAGGGCCAGAGCTTTGGTGAACAAGAGAAATAATTGATTGTTAAAGGTCTCCTTCAATGGATATAGACAACAAAGTTAAAAAGCTTCAGACAAGCCTTAAAGTTCAGGAATCATATCTGAAAAAGAGGCAGAGTGATTTATCAGCTCCATCTTTGGCCTCAGAAGTGTCAAGAATGGAAGAACTCAGAGCTCGAACTCTCTACTCGCACTCCTCCCCTGAATCCAGAGCTCGTGGATCCCATTGCATTCAAGACTCTACTCCAAAAATTGTTGGTAAACTACAGCATCCTGCTTCTAGGGCTGCTTTAGCTATTTCAGTCCAATCCTTCAGGTTATTCGGGAGTGCTTGTGAGGCTGAGTTGGATCTTTTGAAGTTCTTAAGGATGCTGATGGGGAGTCCTGACCATTGTTCCTCCCAAACAAGTTTGCCTGTTGGCTTTGGTTACTTTGAAACCATTGCTCCTACAGATTCTGTGACCCAGGGCTGACACTGTGCCTTGGGCATCAGGGGAGTTTATTCAGACTTGCTCAACTCTGTAATATTTAGATGCATTTGAGTCTCAGAGCACAGGATTCAGGTTGGTGATTTCATCTCCTTCTGCTGGGCTGCTGCCCTTGACTCTGTTTTCAGTGCCTTGATTCAGTTCCCTCCTTGGATCCAGTCATATCATTGGGTCCTGACGTCACTCTTATGAATGCTGCTCCTACAAAGGGATGGGTGGAGCCATCAGTCAGGGAGATCAATTTGGATCCAGTGGAATATGGCCTTTTCTTCCAGGTGTTGGGAAGGATGAGTTCCTCTTCCAAGAGAGGAGATTCAGATTCCACCAGTTTTCATTCAACCCCTTGAACCCACTCATCTGACAACTTCTCATCAAACATCCACTTGTCAGAGTCATTCCTTTGGCCCCAAACCAACTTCTTAGAAGCAGGTAAAAATGTCCCTCTCTATCACTGTTGCAGTATACTAAAAACAAGTGGTCTCATGCCCAGGGCAGCCCGAAACTCGGCCAGTATACCAAAGCCTAATCTAATATGTATGTCACACTTATGCTCCCCACACAGAACTTAGGGCATAAAATGGACATACATACGCAGCTACCCGAATTTCTTTGCCACCAGCTCAAAAGCCATTATTGCTAGTTGATCTGAACACCTTGTTGCTGTCCTGAAAACCTACCCGCCAGATAAGTGTCCCATTGGGGTTGTTTTTTTTTTCTTTCTTTTCATCATGGACAGTTTATTTTTTGTTTGGGTGCTTCCCACAACCATAGCTGTTGTAGTATATGTAAGGGATTTGTGCATAAGACACTCAGAAGCCATTTGTCTTCCCTGGCCATTTGTTTTGAAAACTAGCGGCTTAAACAGTTAGCCCAGGGTACCGTGGCAGAATCCTTTAACCCTGAGATACTCCCACTAGGAAGAAGAAGGCTGAGAAGTCTCAGATGGATTCTTTAGCTGTCCATTCTCCACTGGACTTCCCTCTAGAAGTAGGTAATGGCTCTTAGGTCATTTGGCGTCTACATTGGATTCCTCTGCCATGACCCCACTTGAGGCTGGCATAGGGCCATCCTTCTGCATGTCCTCTAAGGCTTTGCAGGCATCTGCTCTGTATGTCTATGAGGAACCGCAGTTGATTTATCTCGGAGTATCCTAGAGGGATTCTGCAGATATTGGTTAGGAAAAAGATTCTGGTTTGTCTTGAATCTCACCAAGGATTAGAACCGCCAATATTTGTTAGAGCTGATGTCCCTTCCAAGAAAAGACAAAAATGAAGTATGTTTCAGTCCATCATAAGGATCCTCAAAGGAAATGGCAAGAGTTTACTCAGGGCTTGTTTTCTGCCTTGATGATCCTTAAGCCTCCTCGAGCGGTTTTGGTACCTGCTCGTCCTTGGACAACTAGCCCCTTTTAAATGGCTTAAGGAACTGGATTCCTCGGAGGAAGATTCAGTGTCTGATGAGGGGTCTTCATTCTATTCTTCACAGATGCCTTCACCTTTGGCTTATGGTTCTGATGAGGAAGAGTCTGTTAGCCTTTAGTCTACTTTTGAGGAATTGTCCTTTGGAGAGACAGTTGCTAGGACAATGGAATACTTTTAAGTGGGATTCTTCTCAAGTGTCTGATATTCAGAGAAGATGTTATGAGTTGCTTCAGGCGGATACTCCTAAACCATCGGCAGTTCCTTCTGTGCTGACTGCCTTGTCAGATACTTTCATTGCTGCTTCCAAGTCTCCTGATTCTGCGCCTCCTGCTCCTAAGAAATATGATGGGTTCTGTAAGGTTCCTGAGGATTGTCATTTTTTATTTCAATGTCCTTCTGCTGATCCCACTGTGGTAACAGTCTTTTCTGAAAAACATTCTAAGCTCTTGCCCTCTTCAAACTTTTGCCTTCTGATAAGGATACTAGGGCAGTGGAGAGGATTGGTAAGAAATTTTACACTGCTTCTACACTGGCCGCTAGGTCTATTAATTACCAGACTCATATGAACAGGCATGCATGGGCCTTGACTGCTCAGGTTATTTCTGACCTCCCTGATTCTGAAGGCAAATCCTGTACCTTATCTGTTTTAGGTTCTGGTTTTCAGCTGGCTCGCCACTCTAAATGTAGGTATGATGCTGCTGCTGTCTCTTCCAGGGCTGTGATTTTTGGGTCTGTCATGATACATTTATTCTTGGCTTTGTCTAAAGTCTCTGCCTGAGGACATTAAGGTCAAGGTGTTGGATGGTTCTTTGGATAATAAACAACTTTTTGGAACTGTTGCTGCTGACCTATTTAACTCTCTTCAGGAGAAAGGCAAAGCCTTGTTGACCTTAAACATATTTTTGTCTCTCCTGTCCCTAGGTTCTAGAGGAATTATCCTTCTAGATCTGCCTTTGTTCGCAGGCAATCCCACCAGGCCTCCAAGGGCAAGAAGGGTGGTAGGCAGGCCCCCTCTGCTATGGCTTTTCAGATTTCTGTGGCTTAGAAGCCTCTTTAATCTGATAAGCCTGCTTCTCTTTGACAGTTCACCCCCTCCCTTTTCTTAGGCCAGGTTCCTTCATCCCTTTGGCTTTACCTTCCAAACTGGTGTCTCATCATTTCAGACTCATGAGTTCTTTCTGTCATCCACCAGGATGCCTTCGTAGAATGGAAGTCTGTCCTTCCTCTTTCAGGGATTCTTCAACCTCCTCTAGAGCAACTTCCTCAATTCCCAGAGGTTCTAGGGTCCCTGGTAAACCAAGGAACCATTCAATCTGTCTCCCCCACTCAAATGGAAAAAGGGGTTTTATTACAGTATATTCCTGGTTCCCCGAAAGGAAGGCACTTGAAGATCTACTGTGGATCTCTCCCTGTTCAACACCTTTCTCAAGGTCCCTTCTTTTTCGATGCTTGCTCTTAAAACCCTGTTTCCTCTTTTATTACCCCAGGCTTTTCTGGTGTCTTCGATCCGAAGGATGCTTACCTTCATATCCCTATTCACCCTCTTTTCAGGAAGTTTTTATGTTTCACTGTTTCTTCTTTTCATTTTCAGTTCTCTGCATTGCCCTTTGACCTCTCTACTGCCCCAGGGTTTTCACAATATGCCTATCTCCTGCGATTGCTTTCTGCAGACTGCAAGGCATTCATATTTTCCTTATCTAGATGACCTGTTGCTTCGGACACCTTCTCCCAGTCGCCTGCTACAGGATCTGGAGTTCACCATCTCTCTTCTTCAAAGTCTGGGGTTTATTATCAATTTCCAGAAGTCCATCCTAACTCCCTCTCAGGATCATGTGTCTCATGGATGCAGGATTCAGAGAGTGCCAATGCCGGCCTCTCTTCCACCTCCAAACTTTGACAATGACCGTCTACTTTCAGTCTCTTCTTCCTCTGATGGCCATCCCAGCCTGGGAGTTTCTCCGGGCCCTGGGATTCATGGCCTCTTCTATTTCAGTGCTCCCTTTTGCCAGAATGCATAAGCGGAAGCTTCAATGGTTCCTCAAGTCAGTTTGGCTGCACTGTTGTACCCTCTAGATTTCAGTGTACTTCTCTTTCCCTTTCTAAAGAAGAAATTTGAGTAGTGGGTTCAACAGTTTGCTCTCAACCTAAGCCTGCCTTTTCAGTCTCCATTCCCTTCTCAATAGCTGTTCTGATGCCTCAGACACTGGGTGGGAGTTTCTTTTGGTCACCTGAAAATTCAGGGTCTCTGGCCCCCTCATCAGAATTCATACCATATCATCATCAAAGAGATGAGAGCTCTGAGTCTGACCCCTCAAGCTTTTCACCCCATTTTCTCTCCAGGCCTCTTGTAGGTGTAAGCATACCACTCTACAGTGATGTGGTATTTCAACAAGCTGGGAGGCACAAAATCTTACCTCCTCTGCAGGATGGCTCTTCAGGCTTGGGAGGTGGCTTTCAGTTATCAGTTTACTCTTCAGGCAGCATGCATTCCTTCAGAGGAAAATATAGAGGCAGACTGAGCAGGTTCAAAACACAGGATCATGAATGGATGCTTCACAGAGACATGTTTCTGGACATTGTCCATCTGTGGGATATTCCTCGGGTAGATCTTTTTATTTCCTCTTTATTATTCCAGAATGCCATGCCATCTGGCGTGAAGACTGTCGCCTTTTCTTTTCCTTGGAAGGGGATATTTCTTTATGTTTTCCCTCCTCCTACTCTACTTTCAAGAGTCACTGGGCTCCACAGAAATCTTGCTAGTGAATCCCTTTTGGCCAAGACAGCATCGGTTCCCCCTGTTAATGCATCTGGCCAGAAGCAATCACCACAAGTTACTTCACTGGTTGGATCTCCTCATACAGGACAAGGGGTCTCTCATCCATTCGCACTTGTCCCCTCTTCAACTGACACTGCATGTAATAGGCTTTAATCCCATTCAGGTACCTCCTTTCTGAGGATGTGCTCAGGGCTTTACAGGAGACAAGGAAGCCCTCTGTGACACTGCCAGCCCAGCTATCTGGAATTTTGTAAATAATTCTATGTAATTTGTGAATATTGATATGCTTTATACTGAACTGTATATTATGTACTGAGCTTCAAGAATGTAACCACAGCACACTCTGCTGCAACATAGAAGATTAACTTGCAAAACTTCAACAAAATAAGTTGAAATTAAGTGCTTTATGATTGTGCTATAAAAGTTTGTTTCAATGCAGCAAGGAAACAGAATGTCTAGAACTAGGGTGCTTTCTGCATTGTCTTGTAAGTTTTTATATTGTTTTATGTCTTCTAGCAACTGCAAAGATGAGAGAGAGATGTATTTCTCACAGAGATATGTTGAATTCTGTTAGTTTCTGTTTAGACTGAGAACTGAAGGCAGGTGACAAAGAGTGATGTCATCCAAGCTAACCCAGCAGTAATGTTTGATATTAATTTAAGAACTTTCTCAGAGAGAGACTGTGCATTTTGTCTTTGACCTGGAAACATCCACTTATCATCATCACCATCTGCATTTGCTTTGCTGTAAGTAAGATTTAGGGCATAGAATCTCTTTTAGATATAGCTATAAATATAGCAGATATTAGTTTAGATGTTTCTGTATTTATTTTAGACTGTCCTGCAATGTTGATTTAAAGTATTTCCTGTGGTTATGAACTTTGAAGTAACTGTACTCGTTTTCTGAGTATTTGTCTTGTTCTTTTTTATTTATTATTGAATATATGAAAAACCTATCTTTGTGGCTGATATTTGTGAGACATATTTAAGCTTTTAGAGTACTTGCACATGTATTTGGTGACACTGTACAGGCCACGCCTAATAGTCTGGCGATTGGACCAAAATACCATTTGGATTATTAGTAACATTCCACAGTAGGATTGAACATGCTTTAAGGGCCTGGAGTAGCTGATAAGAGTGGTTGGTGGCAGTGATAACTACCTTATATTCTGGGCAGAAGGGGGCATAGCTAGTAAATCTGTGTCAGCTTTTCCCTGGTGTGTGTGTGCATGTGTGCGTGTGTGCGTGTGTGTGTGTGTGTGTGTGTGTGTGTGTGTGTGTGTGTGTGTGTGTGTGTGTGTGTGTCCGCTACTTTGGCAGGGACACAAAGCACTGGTTGGATAGCGAGGGTGCTGGAGGGTTTGGCTTGACAACTCAGCTGAGATCTCAACCCAATAGCTATGCCAGTGAGGAGTCTTATTGGAGATCTGGAGAAATAGGGAGAAACCAGCCCCAGACTGACTGTGGTCTCTGTGTGCTCTTAAGGGAAATTTTACTTTACTGTGTGTATAATTGTCATCCTCCCATTGTGTGCATCCCTCATGATTGCCAGTGGTGAGGATTGAGGCTCCTTGATTACTGGGCCAGTGCAGGGGCATCACATATTAATTGGTGGACAGTGGTGGGATATCCACATCACATACTAATTGGTGGACAGTGGTGGGATATCCACATCATATATTAATTGGTTGATACATTTGAGATAGCCACATCACATATTAATTGGCTTGTAGTGGTGTGAATATTGAATTGCTGTAGCCTGTGTACAGTGGTCACTGAAGGTGTTAGTACTCTCAATCGGCCACAGAGTTAACATTCAGAGTTCATATCACAATTGTTTTATTTATTTAGTATTTTTTTTTTTGTTAGCTTAGGTAGTCAGGGAGAGCAGGCAAGCATGTCAACAGAGGAGTATGGCAAGCTGACAAGGAGCCAGTTGGCTGAGATGTACCAGGCTAAAGGACTGGTGTTTGCCAACCTGACTAAAGCAGACATGATTGCAGCTTTAGTCACAGCTGCATCACAAACTAGTAACCAGGAGGACAACCAGGATGGCCTTGGAGATGTACAACTTTCAGAAAATGGACAGTTCAGCATTTCCACAAAGGACTCAAAAATTCATCTGGATTTAAAGAGACTTGAGCTAGAGGCAAGCGTTTGGAAACAGAAGCAGTAGAGAGACTGAAATGTCTAGAGGCTGAGGAAAATGAGAAACTGCGACACCTGGAAGCTGAGGAGAATGAGTGGCAGAGATAACATAAAAAGGAGATGCTGACTATTCACCAGAGTCATGGAGGTAATAAGGAAGGGAGTAACCAAACCCCAGAAGCAACAAAGGTCAGTAAATTTCTTCCAAAATTTACAGAGGGGGATAATTTTGATAGTTTCATTCATATACTTGAGGGGGTATGTAAACAGTATAATGTTGACCAAGGGCTCTGGGTATGGTTCATGACACCCTTACTCCAAGATAAAGCTATAACTGCTATTTCTAAACTGTCTGATACTGATTGTTTAAATTATAATGTTGGTTGTAAAGAACTGTCTTTTAGAATTTTTTAAGTTAACACCTGAAGCTTATAGTAAAATGTTTCATGAACAGGGACACAAGGCAGATGAAAGTGTGTGTGAATATACTGCTGAACTAAGCACTTATTTTCATAGGTGGGTGAGTGAATGCCAGGTTACCACTTCTGAAGGGCTGGCAGACTTGGGGAGGGTGCAAGCCCTTAGCACTTTGCCTTAAGACATGAGAATCTGGTTAGCTGATAAACAGTGCACTACTGCAGATGAGTTGGTGAAGAAGGGAGACCTATACCTAGCTATCAGGGCATAACTGCACAGGAAAGGGACACCCAGTGCTGCTCATGGGTCTAAGGGAACCCATGGTGGGCAGTCCAGACTGCCTAAACAGAGTCTGCCAGTAGCAGGGGAAGCCACTAGTCCAAGTACATGTCCAGGACCAAGGGTTAAATTTTTAAATACAACCAGTGGGGTCATGTAGCATACAGATGTCCATGGAGGCAAGGTGGGGAACAAAAAGGTTGGCTAGCCAGTAAGTGGGAATGACAAAATGCCAGCAGTAAGTTGTCTTGAGACAACAAGGGTACCAAACTATCAAGAGGTTATATTCTATCTTAGTGGATGGGAAAGAGGCCACTGCTAAGGGAGACACAGCCTCTGACCTAACCATTAGGCAATGGTTACAGAGGAACACTACTTGCTTGGGCAGTCTATTCCAGTCAGAGGTTTAGGAGGGACCCCATTCCAAATACCTTTGTTTAGGGTTCACCTTGACTGGGAGGGGGGAAAAGGAAACCAGTAAGTAGGTGTGTTTGAAGATATCCCTGCAGATGTCCTGATAGGGAATATTTTTTATAAAGAAGTACTCTGTGTGCATGAAGTTACACACAGTCAGGCTTGGAGACAAGCATGTGGGTCTGGTAGCCTGGGGGAGACCCAGACAGACTGCACACTTGCAGCCAGGTCTAGTGAGATGGTTACTTCAGAGAGGGAGGCACTTTGTAGCAGTGAGACTGAAGGTGAACCACAGCTGCTTGTAGATGCTGATATTTCCTTGGACAGAGTGACTGCATGGGCAGAGGTCAGTAGTAGTAGTGTAGTAGTACTCAGGCTGACAGTGAGGCACTGCTGTCAGAGGATACCAGACTTCCTGTGGAAGGGGACTTGGGAAGGGTTACAAAGAGAGAGCTGATACAGATTTGGCTCTCAGAGCCTACATTACAAGGCCTGAGGGAGGTAGCTAGTGGCAGTTGATTCTCAAGGGAAAGGGGAAGCTGTATACCAGGACAAAGGGTTACTGTATAGAGGGTGGACCCATGAGTGAGGGCTAGAGGGTGAGAGAATACAGCAGCTGGTAGTGCCCAGAGCCTACCGTTTGGCAGTTCTAGCCATAGCCCATGATATTCCCTTTGCAGGTCATACAAAGAGACGTATTATGCAGAACTTTTATTGGCCAGGGATTTCTAGAGATGTAACAGGGTACTACAGGAACTGTGAGCAGTACCAAAAGGTAGGCAAGGCAGGAGACAAGGTGAAAGATCCTTTGATGCATTTGCCTGTGATTGAGGAGCCATTTCAGAGAGTAGCTATGGATATTGTGGGCCCTCTGAGTACCCCAAGTTCCAGAGAAAAAGTATATCCTAGTAGTAGTGGATTATGTTACCAGATACCCTGAAGTGGTGGCTCTGTCTTCCACTGAGGCAGAGAAGGTAGCAAATGCTTTGTTAGAGATTTTCAGCAGGGTAGATTTTCCAATTTCATGTCAGACCTGCTGGCTTGTCTGTGGAATTACTGTGGGATAAAGCAGCTAAAGACCACCCCCTACCATCCCCAGACTAATGGTCTTGTTGAGAGGTTAAACTCTACACTCAAGTCCATGCTACAGCCATTTGCAGACCAGTTTAAGAGGGAGTGGGATAAATATCTGCCCCATCTGTTTGCTTACAGAGAGGTTCACCAGGAATCCACAGGTTTTTCACCCTTTGAGTTGCTGTATGGGCATAGGGTGAGTGGACCTCTAGATTTGATTCTAGATGAGTGGGAGGGTGAGTGTGAATCCCACAAGGAGTCTATTGTGGAATATGTCCTAAACCTCAGGACAAAGCTCAGGGAACTTATGGGCTTGGCCCAGGGGAACCTGGCAGAACTCCAACAGCAGAAAAAGGTTTGGTATATCAGGAATGCTCAAGCTAGAGAGTATGCTGTAGGGCAGCAGGTAATGGTTCTCATTCCTGTCAGGCACAACAAAGCTGCAGGCAGCTTGGGAGAGACCCTACAAGGTGATAAGGTCAGTGATGTTAACTACATGGTAGAACTGCTAGGCAGGAGGCAGGGGCACAAACTGTACCATGTTAACATGATGATACCTTACCATGATAGGGAGGCCCTTGTGCTGGGTATTTGCAGTGGTTGTCATGAGGAGTCTTGGGGGGGGGGGGGGTCTGGTGACTGATCTTCTCAGTGAGCCTCGGACTGAGACCTTGGTGAAAAGGGGTAGCAATATCCCAGAAGCTATTGCGTACCCATGTTTGAGAAATCCGAGCAGTGTTACAGGAGTTTGGGGACATGTTCACTGGTAAACCAGGGTGCACCCGCCTGATACAGTACCATGTGGACACAGGACCCCAAAGGCCTATTAAGCAGGCCCCTTATAGGGTGCCTGAGACAGTCAGACTCTGAGGGAGGAGATACAGGAAATGTTGGAACTAGTGGTAATTCAATAGTCCAGCAGTCTCTAGGCCTCCCCAGTGGTGCTGGTACCAAAGAAGCATGGCCGCACCAGGTTCTGTATGGACTACAGGAAATGAAATAGTCACACAGAGTCAGATGCTTACTGCATGCCTAGGACAGATGAAGCCCTAGAGCAGCTGGGTGAGGCTAAGTATCTTACCACTGTTGATCTTACCAAGGGTTACTGTCAGGTGCCCTTGACTCCCAGTGCTAGAGAGAGGTCAGCCTTTGTGACTCCTTTGGGCTTGCATGAGTTTACAAAGATGCTCTTTGGGATGAGAAATGCCCCATCGACTTTCCAGAGGCTGGTAGATCATATCCTAGCAGGGGGAGGAGATTTTGGCCTTGCTTACCTAGATTATATTGCTATCTACAGCCATTCTTGGCAAGAGCACCTTCAGCATGCCAGGGAGGTGCTGGTCTGACTCCAGAGGGTAGGGTTGACCATTAAGCCAAGCAAATGTTAGGTGGGTATGGCAGAGGTTTCCTACCGGAGACACAAAGTGGGGAGTGGTAAAATCGGACCAGAACCTGCCAAAGTGGAAGCCATTCAGGCATGGCCTGCCCCTGTTACCAAAAAGCAGGTGAGAGCATTCTTCGGGAGAGCAGGGAACTACAGAAAGTTTGTCCCCAATTATAGTACCATAGCTGCTCCCCCTCACAGCCCTGACAAGGAAAAACAAGCCAGATAAGGCAGTGTGGATCTCAACATGTGAGCAGGCATACCAGAAACATAAAGGAGCTCTGGGAGGACCCTCAATGTTAACCGGTCCAGATTACAACAAAGAATTTGTTGTGCAGGTGGATGTTTCAAACTATGGGGTGAGGGCTGTACTTAGTCAAGTTTCCTCAGAGGGAGAAGAGCACCCAATGGTATATCTCAGTTGTAGGCTCCAACCCAGAGAGGAATGCTATGCAGCTGTAGAAAAGGAATGCTTAGCCATAGTGCGGGCACTGCAGAAACTTCAGCCTTATCTGTATGTAAGGAAATTCACTGTAGTTACAGACCACAATCCCTTCACATGGCTACATCGAGCCAGCCAGCAAAATGCCAAGTTACTAAGGTGGTGCCTAGGGTTGCAAGCATATATGACAGTGCAGTACTGCAGTGGGGTTATCAATGCTACTGCAGATGGGCTCTCAAGACAGAGAATGGGGTAAGGTATTCCCAGATAGGCTCATCCCTATCAAGCAAAGTTTCTCAAGGGTCACTTGAAAAACTAGCTTGGGTTTTCGAGGAGGGGGGAAGAAATGTGTCACTGCCAGCCCAGCTATCTGGAATTTTGTAAATAATTCTATGTCATTTGTGAATATTGATATGATTTATACAGAACTGTATGTTATGTACTGAGCTTCAAGAATGTAACTACAGCATACTCTGCTGGAACATAGAAGATTAACTTACAAAACTTCAAGAAAATAAGTTGAAATTAACTGCTTTATGATTGTGCTATAAAAGTTAGTTTCAATGCTGCAAGGAGAAAGGATGTCTAGAACTAGGGTGCCTTCTGCATGGTTTTATAAGTGTTTTATTGTTTTATGTCTTCTATCAACTGCAGAGATCCAAGATATATGTATTTCTCACACAGAGATGTTCATTTCTGTTTAGCCTGGGAACTGAAGTCAGGTGACAAAGACTGATGTCATCCAAGCTAACCCAGCAGTAATGTTTGATACTTAATTTAAGAACTTTCTCAGAGAGAGACTGTGCATTTTGTATTTTGTTTTTGACCTGGAAACATCCACTCATCATCATCACCATCTGCATTTGCTTTGTTGTAAGTAAGATGTAGGGCATAGTATCTCTTTTAGATATAGAGAGGAATATGTTAAAGATTAGTTTAGATGTTTTCTGTATTTATTTGAGACTGTCCTGCAATGTTATTTTAAAATATTTCCTGTGATTTTGAACTCTGGTGGTAGCTGTGTTTGTTTTCTGAGTATTGTCTTGTTCTTTTATTATTTATTATTAAATATATTTAAACCTATCTTTGTGGCTGGTATTTGTGAGACATATGTAAGCTCTTAGAGTACTTGCATATGTATTTGGTGACACTGTACAGGACGCTCCTGATAGCCTGATACTTGGTCAAAACTACCAATTGGAGTATTAGTAACATTACACAGTAGGATTGGACACCCTTTGTTAAGGGCCTAGAGTAGCTGATAAGAGTGCTTGGTGGCAATAACAACTACTTTATAGTCTGTGCAGAAGGGGGCATAGCTAGTAAAACTGTTCCAGCCTTTCCCAGGTGTGTGTGTCTGTGTGTGTCTGTGTGTGTCTGTGTGTGTGTGTGTGTGTGTGTGTGTGTGTGTGTGTGTGTGTGTGTGTGTGTGTGTGTGTGTGTGTGTGTGTTTGTATATACATCAAATCTCAAAGTGTGTGTGTGTGTCAGCTACTTGGGCAGGGACATAAAGCACTGGTTGGACAGAGAGGGTGCTGGAGGTTTTGGCTTGACCACTCAGCTGAGATCTCAACCTTATAGCTGTGCCAGTGGGGAGTCTTATTGGGGATCTGGAGATAGAGGGAGAAACCAGCCACAGACTGACTGTGGTCTTTGTATACTCTTAAGGGAAATTGTACTTTACTGTTTGTGTACTTGTCATCCTCCCATTGTGTACTTCCCTCACTGTTGCCAGTGGTGAGGATTGAGATTCCTTGATTACTGGGTCAGTGCCGGGGTGTGACACCCTCAGCCATAAATCTTATATGTCCAAATGGAAAAGATTTTCTGTCTGGTGCCATACTCATAATCAGGACTTTTTTCAGTGGGGGACCCTCTGCTGATCTCTCATTTGTGTAAGTTGCTCTGGTCTAGCCTGGGCTATTCTTCAGTGAAGGACCATTTGTCAGCCATTTCCTGCCTGTCTGCACTTGAATCCTCCTCCTGGCTTCTTGTTTTAAGGTTAAACAATTTATTAAAGGCATTATGCATATTAAGTCTCCAAGGAAATCTATTCCTCCTCCTCCTCAGGACCTTAATTTTGTTTTGGAAAAATTGACTCTGGCTTGTTTTGAGCCTGCAGATTCTCCTTTTTTGGAATATTGTACCTAGAGAGTTTTGCTGCTGGATCTTTCTGCTGCTCAGAGGGTTTCTGAACTCCAGGCCCTTATAGACATTCCTCCTTTTTTTTGTTTTTTTATTCACAGGGACAGGGTGTCCCTTTGTACTAATCCTTCATTTATTCCCAAGGTAGTAAATGAGTTCTCCTTGAATTAGTCGGTAGAACTCCCTTCCTTTTTCCCTTCTCCTCAGTCTGCTAGTGAGATGGTTCTGCATACCTTGGGTTTGCATAGACAGCTCAGGTACTATTTAGATAAAACTAAGGCAGTTCGTAAGTCTGATCAGATTTTTGTTTCCTATCATCTCAGGTCATTGGGTTTGGCTGTTTCTAAGCAAACCTTCTCCTCCTGGATATCTAAGGCCATTTCCTTTTGTTATACTTTTCATGGCAAATCTCTGTCTACTTCTGTTAGAACTCATACTAGGGCTGTTGCCTCTTCTGGTGCCTTCAAGGGGTTGGATGCCAATTCCATTCTTAAAGCTGCTACTTGGTCTTAAGTGCACACTTTTGCTACACACTGTAAGTTGGATGTGATTTCTAGGGCCAGAGCAGGTTTTGCTAAAAATATTTTGTATGGGTTTGTCGAGGGCTTGTCTCACCTTTCCATCTCCCTTTCTGTTTCTTGAGATTTTTTTTACTCTAAAGCAAACAGTGAAAACAGTAAGGATAAATGCTCCAACACGCAAAAAACACACTACACAGTAGAAAATAGCTAAGAAACAAGCCACACAATACAAGGCATAAACTTTAATAGTAGTGAGTGCTTTTACAGCACCTTTGCTCCTTCAGAAAAAAGGAAAAGACACCATTTTTAAAATACAAATCAGCCAGTGAAGTCACTTGGCCAATTCAGCCCTTAAAGTTACAGATTATAAGATACATCTAGTACATCAATAGTCTACGCAAGCAACAGTAATACACAAAATAATCAAAATAATAACATTTAATAAATAGTAGCATACATAAAAAGCAGCATATAAAAAACTAGCATAAATAAAAATGTATATAAAAGAACATATATAAAATCTGTATGTATATATTCTAACATACATCCTAGCTCTTCAGTTCTCTAGCTTGCAAAACCGGTTTAATACATATCTTGTCGTTCAAACCCCTACCTGTAATATCCCACATATAATAATCCATTTAAGTTCTGATGTTTCTGTTCTATTTCTAACATTACCTCCTCGTTCACTGGGTACAATGTTCTCAATCACCATACATCTAAAGGAATGTGTGAGGCTATGCTGCATAACATGTTTAGCTAGTGCACTTGTTTCCGTCTGTCTACTAATGTTATACACATGCTCTCTGATACAGTCCCTGAGCTTTCTGTCCATTTTGCCAACATAAAAGGACATACATACCTGGCAGTAAGCCAGGTAGACCACAGGCATGGAATCACAACTAGCATGTATATTATTAAATTCCATCATCTTACCTGTGTCAGGGTGTAAAAACCTGCTACTGGTATCAATCAAATGGCAGAAGTTGCATTTGTTACAGGGCAGAGTGCCTACAACACTCAAAGTCATATCATTACTGTTATCTGACTTCAGATAACACAACACCTTTTTTAAGTGATTTTTTTATTTCTGAAAGTAAATCTTGGTTTATCTCCCACTATAGACTTAATCTGTTCATCCATACATAGGACACGCCAATTTCTGTGAAAAATATTCTGTAACTGTTTAATATTACTGGAATATGTGAGGGGTACTCTCATTTTATTATAGTGAGTTTCATCTCTATTACCACTTACCTGCTTCTCAGAGAAGTAAGGTTTCCCTTGATCCCCCTTCATCAGTGGCATCTGAGATAGAACTTCATCTACTTCCTTAGGATTATAATCCCGTGATTTAAAATTGTCACTCGGGCATGTCAATTCTCAATGGAAATCTGCATTCTTGGAACTCAGTCTTGATGCCCGTAGGCCCTATCATTTAATCACATTTTTAAAAATGTGTGCCAGATGCATACTCTGCCTCTGCACATAAGTATTTCTATGACATTTTTTTCTATGTATCTGAGTGTTAAACTCCCCTTTTGTGTTTCTAATTATCCTAACATCTAAAAATTCTATTACATTAAGGGAGCTGCAACATGTACATTTTAAGAAACTAGTGCTGCTATTCATGTGTTGATGTAGAGACTCAAAGGACTTATCATCACCTTTCCAAATTAAAAACAAATCATTCACAAACCTTCAGTAAAACACCAGGTATCCATGGAATCTGTCATTCAGTAGGTGCTGCTTCTCCCAGCTTGCCATAACAATATTGGCATAGCTATTGGCACACGCTACGCCATCCACGTGCTGGTAAATGTTATGCTCATACATGAAGGCATTGTTTTCTAATATAACCTCCATAAACATAAACAAGTGTATAAATTTTGCCTCATAATGCCCATCATCCACTAGATATTCCCTTAATAGTTCTACACCTATGTCATTTGGTATTGTTGTAAAAAGTACATCAAACATGGCTAGTCTATAATCTCAATTTATCTCATGTTCCTGGTTGAACTGGAATAAATCATTTAAAAAATGTTCAGAATCCCTCAATATGTACATACTCCTGTCCAAAACAGGTCTTAAATATCTTTCAATGTACAGGGAGAGTGGCTCAGTGCACCACCCTCTACCTGCAGCTATGGGCCTCATGGGTAGACATGTAGGGTGTTTGTGGACTTTAGGAAGCCCTTGTATTATAGGAATAACTGGTTATTCTACCACAAAATAATTAAACAATTCAAAACTAATCATGCGACAAAGAAGGCAGTCATATAGCACATCATATATTCTTTTGACCATATTTTCAATATGTGTTCTTTCTATCCGTTCATATACACTGTCATCACTCAACATTTGTAACATTGTGTCACAATAAAACTTGTGGTCCATAACAACAGTAAGTCCCCTTTGCCAGCAGGTCTGATAGAAATAGAAGTGTCTTTTTGTAAGGCTTCCAAAGCTAACCTTTCATCTTTACTTAAGTTATAAAAACATTTACTTCTAGTTATGTTATTAAACATGTCATATATTTCCTGCTCACACAACTTTTCAAAGGTTTCCACTACAGCATTATTAGCAGGGACATATGTACTTTTCTTCCGGAAAGTCATAGCCTTCCTAGTTACATCTGTTTTATTCCCAAACTGTACTTTAAGCATAAGGTTGTGAGTAAAAGTTTTTATTTCAATAATACTATCAGTTAAAGTACTTTTCCCTGCTGGTTTAAATGTCATACCTTTAGACAGTACCTGCAGTTCACATATCGGCAGTTGCTTGGAGGAAATATTCCAAATTAATGATTCCCCATCTGCTACCACATCTTTTTGATCATCCTGTTGTTTCCTTGCTCTGGTGTCGCCTTCCTCTTCAATCTGCCCCTGCAGTTCAATTGTTGTCAATTGTTGACTGTCTGTATAGGAAAAGGGAGTGTAATATCACTTCTAGGGATGTTCCCCACTGCTGACGGTCTGGATACATCACTAACAGCTATATTTATTTCAGTCGAGCTGTTATTGACTTTTTACGAGCACCCTCCACCATTCCATTGATTGTACAGGTTGCATTCAATGATCGCTCACCAGTGGTTGCAAGAAGTTCCTAATTAAGGGTGGTATTAGCTTGTTCCCTTCTTAAAGGCACCTCTACTACTTCAGGGGTACAAGAATTGTCATTGGAAACTGTATCCTTATATCTCGACCAGGTAAAAACATGCCCTTGGGCAAAATCATTTGAGTCTCTCTCCAATTTACTCCATTTTTGATTTAACGGCTGTGTTTCATATAAAGACACAAACTCAATAATCCGGTCTAGTTTCTCATCTAAGACCTCTGGTGGAAATTTATTGTACAGCTCCATCTGCATATTATTTATACTGGTAACCAGTTCATGCTCCTCAAGTCTGAAGTTTATGTACCAGAAGTTGCAAATAATTGAAGCTTAAATCAAGATTAAGTCTTTGCCATTTTATCAATAATTCCTTATGTGTGTCACCATATGTTGGCATTTTTAATACCCAAAGGCCACGGAGTATAACACATTTCTGCAAACAGGCTTCAAAGTGATATCGCTGAGCTTGAAGCCTTTTTAACTTATAAAGTTCTTTTTCCAGCTTCAATAAATTCCTTCTCAACAAAGTAAAGTCACAGACACTTACTTTCTCATGAGGCACATAATTTGTAGCTTGCAGTTGTAAAAGAGGGTTTTCATTTCATTCAACATACACAGAAAACCACTCATGATGTTTCTTCAATTCTCCAGTCAACCTCAGGGTATAATTCAGTTCAAGGGTGCTTGTACTCCCTTCAGCCATGTTCCAATACTGCCCAAAAATAGTAACAGTAAATCAAACACTGAAGACATTAAGGATAAATGGTCCAACACACAAAAAATAAAATACACAGTAGAAAATAGCAAAGGACCAAGCCACAGCAATACAAGGCATAAACTTTAATAGTAGTGAGCGCTTTCGCAGCACATTTGCTGCTTCATCAGACATTACAGAAAAAAAACAAAAGACACCATTTTTAAAATACAAATCAGCCAGTGAAGTCACTTGGCCAATTCAGCCTTAAAGCTACAGATTATAAGATAGGGCTAGTACATCAATAGTCTATGCAAGCAACAATAATACACAAAATAATCAAAATAATAACATATAATAAATAGTAACTTTTATAAGAAGCAGCATATATAAGAAAGCAGCACATATAAAACCAGCATAAATAAAAATGTATATAAAAGAACATATATAAAATCAGTATGTATATATTCTAACGTACATCCTATCTCTTCAATTCACTAGCTTGCAAAACGGGTTTAATATATATCTTGTCATTCAAACCCCTACTTGTAGTAGCCCCCATCCTAATAATCCATTTAAGTTCTGATGTTTCTGCTCTATTTGTAACATCACCACTTCGTTCACTGGGTGAAATGTTCTCAATCACCATAAATCTAAAGGAATGTGTGGATGTTCTTCGTGTTTCACTGTTGCAGTCATTACATTTGGGTAATCCTGCTGGCAGGTTGCCCTCAGTCAGCCTGAATTCCAAAGTCTTGAGTCCTGCGTTGGCTGCTGTCACCTCTTCCCTGACGTCAGGTCATCAGGGGTATAAAAGATTCAGCTAATGGAATTTTCTTCAGTCTTTCTTGCCACGCGGTGCCCGAAGCAGAAGCAGTTCGCAAGTGCTGGTAGGCCGACTCCTGAGATTTTCGTGTTCGAGTTTCAGACCCGAAGTCTTCATTAAAAGCTAAGTACCCCATTGGGGAAACTTTTTTCTTGCTCCAGACCGATGTCAGAAAAAGATAATAATTGTATTTCTTGTGGGAAGCAAATACCTCCATAAGGACTTTCATTCTTACTGTATTCCTTGCCTAGGCCCTGACCACAACGTTTCTAGTTGTCGGTTTTGTGCTAGATTTAACCAACGCACTATTAAGCGTTGGTACAATTTTGCATTAAGGTATTTTGGACGCAGATTTAATTATACAATGTTGTCGGATAGCCATCCGACTACCGGAGTTCACAAAAAATGCAAAGAAAAAGACAGGCAACCGAGGTCCAAAACTGTCGAAGCTTCTCCTAAACCAGTCGCCAGTTCTCAGTGAGGTGCTTTCGCAGCCCCTGACGCCCGCTACTTTAGAGTCACAGGCCGCTACCGACTCCCATGTGGAGTCGGCCAGGCCACTGGAATCTCAAGGTATTGGAGTCTCGCAAACTATTCCCTCAGATGGGTCCGGAGCCGCTGAGCAGGCATCGGCTTCTGAGGGTGTATTCAGACCTAAACAATTATACATTAAACTGACTTCAGCTACAAAGGCAAAGACTAAAGCTCCTTTAAAGGCAAAGAAACAAGTTCACCAGACACATGAACAGGCCTCCATGCCCAAAAAACAGATGCTCAAAATGGCCAAAGACTTCATTACCTTGATCAGGGGTTCCCTTCCCCCTCCTGATAAGAGGCCTAGGCAAGAGACAGACTAGGAATCTTCAGATCAGGTTTCCATTTCCTCTGACTCCTCTTCTGATCAGGAATATTCTCTTCCCCCCATTAGGATTCTGATGCTGAAGAATCTATTCCTTCAGCTTCTCCTGAGGACTATTCCTTTGGGGAAACCTTGAATACCATAAGGGAGCATTTCCACTGGGAGAGCCAAGATTTTTCAGAATCTAAGAAGAGGCTCAGGGACTTCCTTCTACTACCTCAACACAGGCCTCTAGCTATTCCACCTGTGTTAGACATTGTAGATGATTTGTTTTCAGAGTCTAGCCTGAACCCTGACTCCTTACCTTTAGCTCCTGTTAAGCCCGACAGATACTACAGGGTTCCTGACTCTCATAAATTCCTTTTCAAAAACCCTGCAGCAGACCGAGAAACTATTTCTCAGGGTCCCAAAGGGGTTAAGGCTTCCACTGCAAAAAACCCTACCCCCTCTGACAGGGATTCTAGGGCACTGGATAGATGGGGAAAAAAGATTTACACATCTGCTACCTTGGCTATAAGGGCCTTAAACTGCCAGTTTCATATGCTCAAATATCAGCAATATGTCATAACACTACTTAAACAGAAAATGTTGGTAAATTCTGAATGTGCAGAAAACAAAGAAATGCAGGATTTATTGCATGCAGCTGAACAAGTTGGAAAGCATACTTTGCACTGTGGTTTTGATTCTCTGGAGGCCTCCTGCAGGGCCGCTGTTATGGGTTCTGTAATTAGCAGGCATGCTTGGTTAAAGGACAAAATCTGCCTGATCATGTCAAAGCTAAATTATTAGATGCACCATTACAGCATGATACCTTGTTTTGTGTTGAGGCAGAAGAGGTGTTAAAGAAAATGGAGGACAAAGCTAAATCTATGCAAACGGTCAAAGATTTTTTACAAGTACAGCCACCTAGGGTTAGCAGACACTAGCCTACAAAGAATTGGTCCTTTCCAGTGTCAGACAAACCTCAAAGGGGCAGATCCAGATGCCCTAGAGGCAGATCCCAGATGCAAGGTTTGTACAGGTCTAAGCAATGGGGTGCTTCTACCTCCAAAAGTGGAGAAGACAAATCACAACCATTCAGGAAACAGTCCCAATGACTTCCCCCTGCCTGCAGCAAGCACTCTTAGGGGGGAAAATAGCACTTTTTTCTCAAAATTGGCACATTATAACCCAGGACAAATGGGTTCTAGACATATAGTGTCTCAAGGCTACAAGTTTCACTTCCTTACCCTGCCCAGGGCAAACAGTTGGCCAGACCTGCCAAAAAATCAATGGGCAGAGGCTCAAAAACAAGTCTCATCCCTCATGGATATGGGGGCTATTCAACAAGTGCCATAGCAAAAGCAGGGACAAGGATTTTACTCAAGACTGTTCTTGGTACCCAGAAAGGACAAAACATGGAGACCGATACTGGACCTGTCTATTCTAAACACTTTCCTGGATATATCAAAATTCAAGATGTTGACCTTGCAGCAGCTTCTGCCCATGCTGGGCAGAAAGGCTTGGCTCATCACTTTAGTCCCAAAAGAGGCATACCTGCATGTCCCAATCAGACAGTCATGCAGAAGATACCTCAGATTCAAGGCTGGTTCAAAACATTACCAATTCTCTGCACTGCCCTTTGGCTTATCTACTGTGCCCAGGGTCTTCACAAAGTGCCTGGCACCAGTAATTGCTTTCTGCAGACAAAGAGGAATACAAATATATCCTTACTTGGAAGACTGCCTCATTCAAGCAGAGAACAAGGACATTCTACTACAGCATCTGGCGTTTGTGAAAACTTTTAACATGCCTAGGGTACGCAGTCAACGAAAAGAAATCAAAACTAGTACCCTCTCAAGAGATAATATTCCTGGGTGCAAGCTTAAATACAACTGCCCAGATGGCTTACCTCACACCAGACAAGCAAAGGCAACTGACTACCTATTTCAAGGAAATGGCAACAAAGACCCAGTTATCTGCAAGAAAAATTCTGCAGGCTTTGGGCTTCATGGCATCCTGCATCCTACTAATTCCATATGCAAGACTGCATATGGGGAAACTTCAATGGTACCTAAAAAGTGTCTGGACACAACATTGCCACAGCCTGGAAACAATGATTACTCTCATTCCCTGCCTGCAACAGGAGTTTCGATGGTGGGCAAAGGCTTGTCACCAAAACAAGGGACAGCCATTCTCACTACCCCCAGCCAGGCAGAACCTAACAAAGGATGCATCAGATTATGCCTGGGGGGGCCCACATGGCAGGAAGAGGCATTCAGGGCACCTGGTCCACAAATCAAATGCATCTACATATCAATCAAAAAGAGATGCTAGCTGTTCAAAATGTCCTGACAGCCTTCAAGGACCTAATTCATCTGGGACAACTACTGATAAAGACAGACAATACCATGGTCATGTGGTACATAAACAAGCAGGGGGGCATGCATTCTTACCCCCTTTGCAGACTAGCCATGACTTTGTGACACCGCATTGGCATACCAAGTTCATCTGCAGGCACAATTCCTGCCAGGAAAGGACAATACTGTGGCAGACGAACTAAGCAGAAACCTCATGGAGCGCCATGAGTGGCACCTGGATCCACAAGTCTTCAGCATTATAACAAAGAAATGGGGACGCCCGGACATAGATCTATTTGCCTTCCCTCACAACTATCAACTAAAAAGATTCTGCACAAGGACTTATCACAGACAAGCATGGAAAGTGGACGCCTTATCTTTCAAGTGGAAAAACCTATCAGTATATGCCTTTCCTCCACTGCCACTCCTCCCCAAGGTACTCCTAAAGGTGAGACAGGAAAAACCAAAAATTATTCTGATTGCCCCAGACTGGCCTCGCCAGTACTGGTATCCGATCTTAAGGAACTTGTCTCAATGCCCAGCCTGGACCTTACCTCAAATATCTCATCTACTGTCCCAACAAAACAATCAGATTCTGCACAGCCAGCTCAGGACTCTAAACCTGGCAGCATGGCAGATAATTTAGCCATACAAAGTACACCTCTCAGTAAAGCTGTGATGGATGTCATTTTGGAAGCCAGAAGACCTAGTACTAGAAAATCCTATGCTGGAAAATGGAAGAGATTTTGTGCTTGGAACCAAGCTCAAGGAACTGATACAGCTGTACCAAATATTCCTCAGATTTTGCAATACTTAACTGAGATGCTGGACAAAGGCCTTTCTTTTTCATCAATTAAAATTCATGCCTCTGCCATTTCGGCTCATTACAATATGGAGCCACCACTCTTTTCTCATCCTTTATTAAGGCAGTACCTCAGAGGAGCCAAAAATTTAAGGCCTCCGAGGAGATCACCAATACCTGCATGAGACCTCAATTATGTCTTGGAAAAACTCACCCTACCTCCTACTGAACCAGCTGCAACCGCGGATATAACATTTTTATCTTGGAAAACAGCTCTGCTCCTAGCAATAACTTCTGCAAGATGAGTTTCAGAGCTACAGGCTCTCATGGCTGTGGAACCTTTTATCATTTTTTATCCAGACAGGGTCTCTCTGAGGACAAACCCTACATTTATGCCTAAGGTGGTGTCCAGTGTAGCCCTAAACCAAACTATTCACTTGCCAACTTTTTATCCAAAACCACAGAACAAGGGGGAGAAAATTCTGCATTCTTTGGATGTACACCGACAACTTAGATTCTATTTAGACAAAACTAAAGTTTTCAGAAAAACAGAACAATTACTAGTGGCATATGCTGCAGGAGCACAAGGAAAGGCTATCTCCAAGCAGACTATTTCAAAGTGGATAGGTCACTGCATTTGTTTCTGCTACTCTCAGCATGGCAAGCCAGTGCCTAAGGGCATTAGGCCACATTCAACCGGAGCTGCAGCCTTTCTCAGGGGAGTACCAACCAAAGACATTTTAGAGGCTGCTACTTGGAGTTCTTTGCACACCTTTACAAAACATTACAATCTGCCACTTTACTCTAAATCCAGAGCAGACTTTGCCACTGCAGTTCTGCAGGGCCTCATAGCCACTCCTAATGTTGTTTAGCTCCAGCCCTCCCCAACCATAGCTTTGGGACTCTACCCAAATGTAATGACTGCAACAGTGAAACACGAAAAACATAGTACAGTTGTGTACACTTACCATAAATGTAGATGTTTGAGTGTATTCACTGTTGCAGTCCACATTACCCACCCGCCATCCCCCTTATTTCTGCTGGAACTTATCTTTACTTCTCTGATCTATACAACCTATGTGGTGTATTTGCTTGTAGATGAAGGTAAAGTTTATTTTGGTGCATGTATGTCTTATTTATATATATATATATATATATATATATATATATATATATATATATATATATATATATATAGCCTACCCTTTTGGGTGCACCTGACATCTGGGGCAAGAAAAACTGAAGAAAATGGCGTCGGCTGCATCTTTTATACCCCTGACGACCTGACGTCAGGGAAGGGGTGACAGCAGCCGACGCAGGACCCAAGACTTTGGAATTCAGGCCGACTGAGGGCAACCTGCCAGCATTATTACCCAAATGTAATGACTGCAACAGTGAATACACTCAAACATCTACATTTATGGTAAGTGTACACAACTGTACTTTCTATGCTGCATGGTATACTTATTTCCATCTGTCTACTAATGTTATACTCATGCTCTCTGATACAGTCCCTGAGCTTTCTGTCCATTTTGCCAACGTAAAAGGGCATACATACCTGGCAGTAAGCCAGGTAGACCACATGCATGGAATCACAACTAGCATGTATATTATTAAATTCCATCATTCTACCTGTGTCAGGGTGAAAAAACCTGCTGCTGGTATCAATCAGAAGGCAGAAGTTGCATTTGTTACAGGGCAGAGTGCCTACAACACTCAAGTCATCTCATTACTGTTATCCAATTTCAGATAACACAACATCCTTTTAAGTGATTTTTTTTATTTCGAAAGCAAATCTTGTTCTATCTCCCACTATAGACTTAATCTGCTCATCCATACATAAGACACACCAATTCTTGTCAAAAATGTTCTGTAACTGTTTATGCTAGTTGTGATTCCATGCATGTGGTCTGCCTGGCTGACTGCCAGGTATGTATGTACTTTTATGTTGGCAAAATGGACAGAAAGCTCAGGGACCGTATCAGAGAGCATGTGTATAACATTAGTAGACAGACGGAAACAAGTGCACTAGCACTAGCCAAACATGTTATGCAGCATAACCCCACACATTCCTTTTATATATATATTTTTATTTATGCTGACTTTATATGTGCTGCTTTCTTATATATTCTGCTTCTTATATATGTTACTATTTATTATATGTTATTATTTTGATTATTTTGACTATTATTGTTGCTTGCATAGGCTATTGATGTACTAGCTCTGTCTTATAATCTGTAACTTTAAGGCTGAATTGGTCAAGTGACTTCACTGGCTGATTTGTATTTTAAAAATGGCGTCTTTTGTTTTTTTTCTGTAATGTCTGATGAAGCAGCAAATGTGCTGCGAAAGCGTTCACTACTATTAAAGTTTATGCCTTGTATTGCCGTGGCTTGGTCCTTCGCTGTTCTCTACTGTGCATTTTTTTACTCTCCCTTCCGTTTAGAATACTGCAACAGTGATATAGAAGGACGTAGTGCAGTTGTATAAAAGCTTACCATAACAGTAGATGTCCTTGTCTTCAATGTTGCAGTATTCACTCCCTCCCTCCAACCCCCTTGTTTGTTCTGGTTTTTGTTTTAGATTTCCTTCTGGCTGAGGTTCCCCTTTTTCTTCTGTATATTTTCCTTCTGGATGTGCATGGACTCCTTTGTCCTGTGGAAACGGTTCCCTTTTGGGGGAGTTCAGTTTTGGTAGCTGTGTTGGTATATCCTTTATATAAATACTGAATATAAAGACAAAAAGCAAAAGCCGAGTCCAAAGGACAACACAGCCAAACATAATATTTAAACCATGTTTGGGAGGTTGGTGTAATGGTTAAAGGTGCTTAGCTTAGAAACACAAGGTGCAGGGTTTGATTCTGGCATGGGGTAATTGGCTAGTACTAACCTATGAACCTATTAGCCCTCTCCTCCTTCCAACAAACACAAATGTATGCGAGAGATGCAACTATACAGCCAAACTGGAGGCCAAGCTCTCTCAACCCAAGACTGGAACAGTCAGTCATGAGGAGAAGGGAAACACTTGCACCACACTCCCAGTCTCACATAGACCAGTCATATCTGCACCAGCAAACAACACACACAAATACACAAAAACATACTCGGGGGCTCTAAATAAAAATCTGCCAAAGTAGCAGAGACCTCCAAAGCAGACATCCAAGCAACCTCCACCACCCAACAACAACCACGTATCACATACTTCACAAAGTCAGTGCGCCATGCAATCACAGCCCTTAAGGCTAAATAACACACCCAATACATGTAATAGGTGACTCTATTGTCAGACACACTGACGTTCCACTCACTAGACTGAACAAGGAGAAGGTTACTGTAAGCTGCCTGTCGGGTGCCAGGATCTGCCACATAACACAAGCACTCAGGTCACTCCAGAACAGGTACGAATATGACTCTGTCATTGTCCATGTTGGTGTGAACGACCTGAGACATACCTCCGTGGACTATATGAAAAGAGACATAGAGGAGCTCTCTGATCATGTAGCCCAGGCCGGTATGACCCTGAGTAGCATCTTGCCCTTACCAACAATAATGCCACAGTATAAAGATAAAATGATCAATTTTAACAATTGGCTAAGCTTTTGGTGTCGTTCAAAGGGGATCCAGTGTTTGTCAGCCTGGGATGACATGCTCGACAAGCCACGTTGCTTCGCCAGAGACGGCTTGCACTTGTCGCCCTTAAGCTTTCGAATACTGGCCAAAGCTCTTGCCACCCCCATAGTGCCTTTTTTAGGCAAGGCTCAAAAGACAAGCCCATCTCCGTAAACAACACAAGAAACCAAAAACTAGGGGTAATACTACTCAATGCCAGAAGTCTAAACCTCAAAATGCATGCACTTGAGGCACTCCTCAGTATGGAGAGAATCGATATCTGTGCAGTAACAGAAACCTGGTTCAAGGCTCCAGAGAGCACCCCAGCACTACCAGGCTATAACTCATACCATACCTTTCGGCCCCAGACCCCAAACCGAAATACAAAAGGCAGGGGTGTATCCATTTTCATCAAGGATACCCACACCTCCAGGTTAGTGGCACAGCACGAGGCCTCGGAGACCATTCATGTGCAACTAACAGTGGGCAAAGCTGCTTTTCAGGTTGTAGCTTGCTACAGATCACCCACCTTGTCTCAGGACCCCCACTCAGCATTCCTGAGAACACTGGAAAATATGAAGGTCCTACCCAACACCATGATATTAGGTGATTTCAACTACCCAAACATTGTCTGGGAAAACTACTCAATTACTAACTCCTTTGCCCAATGCTTCCTAGAGTTTATAAACTCAAACGCCCTGGAACAACTGGTCACCTCTCCCACAAGAGGTGATAACATATTGGACCCGATCATCACCAACATGGGGGATCAATGTTTCACACCAGAGGTAAACCCGTCGGTAAGATCAGACCATAAAGTAATCACACTGGACATCCACATCCTGACCCCACCCCCAGTCAAGGAAACCACTGTGATAAACTTTTCAAAAGCAAACTTCACACTTCTCAAGACCGAGGTGGAAGTTTCAAAGCCCCCTTGCTAAAGGATAATGCTGCCCAAACCACAGAATCCTTTACAAATGCATTCTGTGAGCACCTACAAAAATGCATGGATCGAGCCATCCCAAGTAAAACCAGGACTCACTCCTCCAAAAAGAGGAAACCAGTCCAGTGGACCCTGGCCATAAATATGCTATACAACAGAAGGAGGAAACTATTACATGATAGAGCAAAATCCCAAAAGGGGAAGGCATCCCTGATCAGTATTAGCAAGAAACTATGATCCCTCATAAAATCATCTAAGGCCAGCTTAGAAAGAAAAATTGCCAAAGACTCTAAAGATAATCACAAAGCCTTCTTTAGCTATGTCAAGTATCTAGGTGGCAACTCTCAGATCTGCTCTGAGCTAGTGCAAAATGGCAAAAAATACACTGAACCAACTGACATTGCCAACATCCTGGATGACAGGTTCAGTGCAAACTTTACCCCTCACCCTCACCCCCAAAAGGGCCTGCGTCCATCCCAGAAGAATGTAGAGCCCCAGACATCACAGACACACAGGTGAAAATAGCCCTTTCCAAAGCCAAAAACACAGCATCAATGGAACCAGATGGTATCCCTGGCTGCGTCTTACACGAGCTCCAAAATGAACTAACCCCTCACCTAAATTCACTGTTCAAACTCAGCCTTACCACTGGCTATGTACCCAAAGAATGGCGTACAGCAACACTTATCCCACTCCACAAAGGTGGTGCCACAACAGATCCTGGGAACTATTGCCCTATAAGCCTGACTAGCCTGGTCTGCAAAGCTATAGAGCGCATCATCATGGAACTCATTAACAGAGACATTGGAAACTTCCAGACACTGGACCCTACCCAATTCAGCTTTGTTAAAGGCAGATCTTGTCTCCTAAACCTAGTTGACTTCTTTGAAACAGTTACCAAGGCCATAGATGAGGGAAAGGTAGTCCACACAGCCTACCTGGACCTCGCAAAGGCCTTCGACACCATTCCTCACTCTGGCATTATAGATAAGCTTACCAGTTTGAACATTAACTTCTATGTCATGAGATGGGTTGCCAACTGGCTCATGGATAGAACTCACATGGTCAGAGTTGCGGGTACCATGTCCGACTCTAAACCGGTTACAAGTGGCGTCCCACAGGGCTCAGTCCTGGGACCCCTCCTGTTCGGTATATACTTCTCTGAGGTACAGGCAAGCACGGGAGGACTATGGCTGACCAAGTTTGCAGACGATTGCAAACTGGGGGCCATAATTGACTCTCTGGCTGACACAGACATCCTCCAGAAGGGTCTCACAGAGATGAATACCTGGTGTCAGAACCATGGCCTCAAGCTAAATGCCAAAAAGTGCATAGTCATCCCCTTTGGGAAAAACAAAGTGCCCACGAATGACCACATAGGTGGTAATCCACTAAGTACGGAAGATGTAATTGGGGATCTGGGGACCCAAGTAGATAGCAACCTCTCCTTTGATAATCACATTGCCAAAGTGGTTAGAAAATCCTTCTATGTAGCCCACCTAATCACAAAAGGGTTCACATCTAGATCAAGGGAGGTTATTGTGCCCCTCTACTCATCGCTCATCAGACCCATAATAAGAGTACAATGCCCCATTTGGGATGTACCTTACTCGACACCTGCAACAGCTGGAAAGACCACAGAAGTACCTCACCAAGAGGATCATGGGCCTCAAACAGATGCCCTCTGCAGCTTGACTAAAGAAACTCCAGCTCTACTCGGTTGCTTACCGCCTACTCAGAGGTGATCTCTGCCTGACGTACAAGGCCATGTCTAACCCGGAATTAATGGACATGCTCCACCTCAAGAAAACCAAATCTCTTAGAGCCACATGCTCTAGGGATTTAAACCTCAGCTCAACAATAAATAGGACATGCTGGAGGGATTGATTCCTGTCCCAGAGACTTCCCTCGCTCTGGAATAGAATCCCAATCTATGTTAGGCAAAGCCCCTCACTGACTCTCTTCAAGAGAAATCTTGACGAGTGGATGGGAAATTGTAAATTTAGCCCCTGAGATCACTTCATTGGCCCTGATGGACAGATGCTCAGGAAACTAATCTAAAAGGGAGGCGAAAGCCAACACATTCTGGCTAGGCTTATAAATGCCCTTAGGCAGATAGCCTAGTACCTACCTATGAATGATGTAAGTGTGTTTATTTTTAAACTTTAAAAATTTCTTCAGACATAGTTCTAAACACAGAGTGCTTCTTAAATATCAAAGAGAGGCAATTCATCAATGTCTTGCCTCTCTTTGATATTTAAGAAGCACACTGTGTTTAGAACTATGTCTAAAGAAGTTTTTAAAGTTTAAAACAAAGCGCCATCGTATAAAGTTTGAATATTAAGTTCGGCTGTGTTGTCCTTTGGACTCGGCTTTCGCTTTTTGTCTTTATATCCCTTTTATGCCCTATGTTTTGTGTGAGGAACATAAGTGTGACATACGGTGCATACTAGGTTATTAGGCTTTGGTATACTGGCCAAGCATTAGGCTGCCTGGGCGAGATATCCCTTCTGTGCAGAATAATGCAAAAGTGAAGAGAAGGACATCTACTGTTATGGTAAGATTTTACACAACTGTACTTTCTCTGAGGACAAAACAAAAAATTGTTTCAGTGTTTGCTGAAGATGGTTTTGGTTAATTTGCATCTGTAAAAAACACCTTTGATGGATCAATATGATTCCCCTTTGTTATGTGTGCCTTAAACTACATCATTTTAATGAACAGGTTCTAAAGAGGTTTATCTCTGCAGGCGTTATCTAGACTTGTTTGTCAGGTGGTGCAGAGGTTTAAAGCTTTGAGCTGTAGTTCCAGTGGTACAGAGTTTGATTCTTGCAGCCCTTATTTGCCTACTGTGTCAACTTCAGCAAGTCACATAACTAGACGTTGCATCCATGTCACCCCTGAAATGAGAGTGTGTTTCCATTGGGCTTATCTGGTTAACAAATGGATATTATTATTATTGTTATCATTATTATTATCCTGAAAAAAACACTTACAATGGAGTCTAAGAAGCAACTGGAATCTACCTTGACCTTCATGTGCCTAATGCATAATGCAGCAAATGTAGTGTCCAGGGAATCCACAGCTGCTATAGCTATGAAGTGTCACGCTTGGTTATGCTTTTGCAAATTTGTTGACAAGCATCCTTCATGAATGCTTCCTTTGACAGATCATCCCTGTTTGGCTGTTTGGTGAAAGAAAAATTGAAAAAGAATGAGCAGGATGGTAAGGCTTTCTCTCTGGTGTAGGAGTCACATGTGAGGCCCATCAGTAATCTTATATTAGGAACCAAAATGGGCCTTGTTCTCTCCGGTTTCAGAAGTTGTGGTATTAGTTTGACTCACCCTCAGACAGGGGCAGACATAGCAGAGGCGGCTCCTTTAATGGATGCAGGCCTAGAGACTAAAGCAGTCTACAAAACCAGGGATGTCATCAGCCTTCCTCTGACAGGAGGCCTGTGAACCCCTGAAGGCCTGCCTGACTGCTTCATTCTAGAGGCAGTTGGGGGAGGGGTGTCTCTTCCTCTTTCTAGACTAGTGGATGGTTAAGAGGGCTAATATCCCAAACCTATTACATTCCATTTAGTTCCACCCCATGTTCCTATAGCCGGACTTCCAACCCAATCAAGCAAAAGCCACATTAGAGGAGATTTCTCCTCTGCTGGCAAAAATAGTCCTTCAGAAGGTCCATCCTGATCTAATCAGGTCAGGATTTTATTCCACGTTCTTTCTAGTTCTGAAAAAATATCCAATTATCTCAGTCCCATTTTGCACCCCAGTCAACATGTTCATGAGAAAGACGCAGTTCAGGATGGTCATAGTGCAGTCAATTCTACCCTGCCTAAGAGTGGACAAATAGATGTGCTTTCTGGATCTCCAGGATGTTTACCTTCACATAATGATATTAGAAGAGTCAAGGAGATTTTTGCACTTCTGAACAGGAGCCAGTCATTACTAATTCAAAGTGCTGACATTTTGGTCTTACTACAGCCCCAGGGTGTTCACCAAATGTATGGCCATTGTAACAGCTCATCTACAACTTCAGAGGTACAGGATGTTCCAGTACTTAGACAAAAGGTTTCTGGTTTCCCCCTCCTTTTCATCTCTGCAAATTCCTAGGCATTTTTGTGAATGTTCCCAAGTCCAGCCTAATTTCTTTTCAGAGGCTGATGTTTCTTGGTTGTCAACTAGATATTACTCTTAGTTGTCTCTCTTCCACAGGACAGCATTCAGACCATTCAGTCTGTGATCAGGCTGTTGCTAAGCAGTTCTCCCTATCAGCAGCTCTGATCTTCAGAGTACCTGGGTTGATGGCTTCTTCAGTTTTGATAATGGAATTCTCCAGCTTTCACATGAGAATATTACAGTGGCTGCTTCAGAGAAACTTGTCTCAGTCTTTATCCTCTTTACAAGACCATTATTACCAGTTCACACAGAAAATATATTTAGTGGTGGTTACACTCCCATTTAATTCAAGCTGGCAGGATGTTTAAGATCCCAGTAACAGTGACCACATACAAATCCTCCCTTGGGTGGGGGTAGGGAGTGTTATAAAGTGAGAATGGTTCAAGGACTCTGGACAGAGAACAAAGCCATTCTTCATGTAAATGTCGTAACAGTTGAGGGTAGTCCTTCTAGTGTTGCAGAAACTTCAGGACTTCATTCCTGTGGGTGTGATATCCATTCCGCTGGACAACATGAATGTAATTTGATATATCAACAAGCAAGGGGGAACCAGATCTTACCATTTGTCATAGGGCAGTGAGGGTCTGGCAGTGGGTGATGGTCTTTCACCGCTTTCTTATTGCAGTACACATTCTGGGGGATTTCATTTGGCTAATAAAGCATTAGAAGATCTCTTCTGGCCCTGTTTATCAGTGGTCCCTCAATCTGGTGACAGCGAACAAAATTTTCAGTTGCTGTGGCACCCCTTACTGTGATCTGTTTGCCCCTTGTCACAACACCAAATGCAGCAATTGCTTTGCCTCAATTTCCCCTTCCAGGACATTCACCAAGGGATGCTCTGTCTCAACAATGACCCCCCCGGACTTCTCTAAGTATATCCCCCCTTTCTCTAATGTCCAGGGTTCTGCAGAAAGTCCTCTAGTGTAAGGCAACAGTCATCATTGTAGCACCCTATTAGACCAGACAGGTTTTCCCCTTCTAAGGACATATTTGAAGGAGCCCCTTTGGCTTCTGTATCCAGTACCAGATCTGATTTCTCTCACTCCTCCAAGGATCCTAACCCAAACCTTCTCAGTCTGAATCTAACTGCTGACTTTCCCCAATTCCCACAATGGTTAAAATGAGTCACTTCTTTAGGAAATGATCAGGATCCTAACAGCTTCTTAGGAAGTCTTCACCTAAATGATTTACTGCAGTAAGTGGAGAATATTTGTTTCTTGGGGCATTGACCACATTTCAGTGCTTATGGCAGGCATTCTACTATTTTCTGCCTCTCTCTTTGATTCATGTTATAGTTTCTTCACTATCCAGGTGCAGTTGTGGCCATTTCCACGTCTCACATTGGCTTTCAAGAGTGTTCTCTAGCTTCACATAAGCTGTGTAAGGCATTTCTTAGTGACGTTCTAGTTGAGGCTACCAGTTAGAGATCCATTTTTTCCTTGGGACCTAAACTTTGTAGTGGAGGCTGTCATTAAACCATCATTTGAACCATCTTCCCCAGCAGAGCTTAAATACCTGTTATAGAAAACTACGTCTCTAGTAGCTATAAGAATTTTGGAACGCCACACTTTGTCCTCATCTACCCAATTTGCTTTCCATGAGGACAAATCCCTCATTCTTTAGGTTGCTTCAGAGTCTAATATGTCTCAACCCATTCACTTACCACTCTTTTTTCCTAGTTAAGAGAACAAAGGAGAATACTTACTATGTACCCTGCATGTATGTAGATAGTTACATTTATACCTTCACAGAACAGAATCCTTCAGAAAAGATAAGAAACTTTTCATTTCATTTGCCCACAACAAGTCGGGGGAAAAATGTCCAAGTTTTCATTCTCTAGATGGTTGTCAAACTGCATCTCTTTTGTTTAATCTTCAAACAAGCCACTTCTACTAAATCAAAAACTCATTTCATGGGAGCTGTGTCAATTTCTACAGCCTTCCTCAGAGCCTGTTCACTACTTGATATTTATGAGACTACTACTTGGTCTTCCATGCATACCTTTATCAAGCATTTTAAGCTAGATTGTGCCTCCAGGGTTGGAACATCCTTCAAATACCATTCTGAAAGGTCTCCTGTCATGATACCACCTGTGGTGAATGTTGGGCTTCTGACACACATGCCAGATTGGATGGACTGAATGAATAGGATATGAAAGTTATACTTATCATAGCAATACCCCTTTAATTTCCGTCCATCCGATACAACAACCTACCTATCTCTTCCTCTTCCATATTTCTAAGGAGTCTCCAGAAAGAGCTTATAGGGTCTATGGTTGCTCAGGTTAGTTGTGTCTATGTTCTTTGGCATCAAACAAGATCTGAGGTAACTAGGGAGGGGGAGTTCATTATGTGAAGGGAACTTATTAAAGTGGCTTAATGCCAGACTATTAAAACTGACAGGTCGGATTCAACAAGCAGCTTTGGGACCCACATATCATACAATGCAGACTGGAATGAAAAGATCTATTCTAATGGTAAGTGCATAACTTTCATTTATAGATAACTAGAACTATTTTAAAATACCTGAACTGCACTTCTAAGGCTGGTATTTTGACATTTTTATATTGCACTCAATAGCAACAGAAGGAGAACTCCACTGCTTAGATACAGACTATTGCCAGGATTTGAAGAAAAGGCCTTCTGTGTAGAAGAGGTACTGAGTCCATCTTGATTTGAAAAAGACAGAAAGGAAGTCGTCATATTCCAGAGTCAAAAATTACCAAAATATTACATAACTGGGGCTGAATCTTGAATGAACTTAAACGCATTAAATTGTAATTTAAACAACCTACATCCAACCCAATAAGTATAACAATGCATGTAACAGACCAGACTGTCAGTGCTCACCAAAAAGAATTTGATATTTTTATAGCTTTTTTCCTTTAGGCTAGGCAAATTGTACTACAAATGTAGATATATTTTACTTTTCAAGACATGGAAAACTGTACTGTCACAGTTGTTAAACCAGTTAGATTTTTTTCTGCCATTTTACTGTAACCTTTTTTTTTTTTTTTTTTTTTAAATACTAAAAACCTCTGCCTGACTACATTCTGTTTCTGTCTGTCCCACGGGGATCCCTCAGTAGTGTGCACAACTTCCCTTAAACACATTCAAAGGTCTAACAAAAAAAAAAAAAAACTGAAGCAACTGCCTGCATACAAGAACACGGACAGTGGAACCTCGTACAAACCGATAAAAGCCACTGCAAGTTCTACTTTTATCAACAGACTGTGAGCAGTTCCCTTAAACACATTCAAAGGTCCCAAAAAAAAAAAAAAACCTAAAGCAACTGCCTGCATACAAGAACACTGAGAGTGGAACCCCATACAAAAAAGTAAAAGCCACTGCAAGTTCTTAGTTTTATCAACAGACTATGAGCAGTGTAGGTCTATTATAATCTTCTCTCTGTGATACTCCTACTGATTCTTCTGCTGTGCACACAACTGGACCCCCCCCCCTTTTTCCTCCCATTTACTATAACAAATATATACATTTTTTTCCAAAGCTTTGCATTTATTTTATATTCTTATGCTTTATTTATCTTGTATATCACATTTCTTTTATATTCTTATATTTTATTCTCCCATTTATTGTAACAAATATATACAGTTTCCCTAAGCTTTGCATTTATTTTATATTCTGCTTCCCTAATGCTCTACTAAATCTGCTTTTGAATTCACACAGATAAACAGACACCTTTAGGTACTGACCTGGGCTAGCTGGTTGATTGTTTTTCTCTTCTCACAGCTTTCTCAAAGTCCTGGTCCATACCCCCCCCCCTTTTTCTTGTTCTCCTAACATAATTCCAGTGTAAGTTTCCTACCCTGTCAAACCTGTTTTCTCACAGCTTTCTCCAAGCCCTGTGTCTTAGCCCCCCCCCCCCCTTCTCTCGGTCTCCTAACATAATCTTATTGTAAGCTTCCCAGCCCTGTCAATCCAGTCTATTCCCTCCCTCATCCTCTTGAGAGTTTACGTATTCCTCCCCTGAGCTGCAGCGCCATCTTTAAATATTAAAAACCTCTGCCTGACTACACTCTGTTTCTGTCTGTCCCATGGGCATCTTTCAGTAGTGTGCACAACTGTAAGTACTATTTGTACTTATGATTGTACTTCCATATTAAATCAAAAACCTGATTTAGAAAGGCACCATATTTTGACTTAGCTTTTCTGCCTTTGCTTCATAGGAATCCCCAGCAGTGTACTCACTTATACCATATTCCATTCTTTTTTAATTAGTACTCTATTGAGTTATAGTTTACTGCATGTCCCTTTCTAAAACCCCTGGCATAACTACTTTATTTTTCCTACTTCTCAGTGAACTGCAGCTCCCCATTGGTGCATAAACCTAGAGACTCCCCAGACTCTGGAATAGACTGCCCATACATGTCAAGCAGAGTGCCTCTTTGGCCCTCTTCAAAAGGAACCTTGACGATTGGATGAGAGAAAGGAAATTTACCCCAGGGATCACGTCAGTCGCCCTGCTAGACAGGGGTCCAGGGAAGTAAATAGTGTGGGAAGAAATAGCCAGGGAATTGTTATGGCTAGGCTTGTATAGGCCCTAGGACCGATAGCCTAGTACCAACCTATGAACCTATAAACAAACAGAAAGGTAACATTCTAAAAAAAAATAGGCTGCCCTATTTCTGTAGTAGCTAACCTTCTCACTGATTGTTTTCTGTTTGGCGACTGCTGCTCCTCCCAGAAGGTGTAACCCACTCTGTTCGCCCTTCGGGCTCACTCCGCTCCCCTACCCTGCCCCCGCTATCTGTACTTTTATACATCCTCTGAGTCCTCCTCACCCAACACCTCTCCAATCACAATACACCAAAGCCAAACCCCACTCACCTGTAGATCTACATCACCCCAAATATCCACCCCTCCTACAATGCTCTACTTAACATTTCTCCCTATAACCCCATTTGCCCTTCTAATCTCCCTCTCTTCTCTTACCTATCTCACTTTTTTCCAACCCTTGTCATAACTCTCACACACACTCCACTACATCTTACCATCAACCTCACTTCCCACCCTACTCATCCATCTCACATGAACTCTTTACCTCTAACCCAATCTATTTTTTCAAACCAAAACTGCTCCCAACCAAACTCCCCTGTACTCCCCTCTTAAATGTGGTAATGAAAATCACTACACTCACACAACCCAAGCTACCCTTGCCCAACACACTGCCTCACTCTTCTATTGCACCACATCTCTCTCACTAGCCGGCAGCATCCACCCCAACCCCAGACCCATCCCTAACATCAATCTCACCGAACCCCCCACTCAACCCACAAACTCAAAGTCCATTCACCTTACAACACTTAATGCACAAAGCCTAAAAAAACAAAATCCCTAACCTCCATGCCTGGCTCTCCCATAACCACCCCAACATTATCGCCATTTCTGAAACCTGGCTGAAAACCTATATAAAAGATAGCAAAATCCTCCCACTAGGTTTCCAAATCATTTGCAATGACAAAGCCCACAAAAAAAGAGGTGGAGTAGCAATAATCTACCCCAACTCCCATACCATAACTCCCTACTCCAACAAAATACCAACCTTTGCCAATGCTGAAATTATAATAGGTTTACTAAAAATAAACAACCACAAGTCCATATGTATCACTGCCCTCTATATTCCCCCTGGTGATAATATTAAAACTCTTGAAAACATCCTGTCCTGGTTCTCCTCCAATATAAAAAAATGAAACCTATATACATGGTGATACCAACATCAACTGACCATCTCCCATCTCCACTGCATAAACAACACCACTACATCCAAACCCGCAACCTCTCCTCTTTCAACCCTCTAACTTTCTCTGAATGCTTAAAGCATACTGACTGGTCCCCTCTAAAAAAAAAAACCCTTCCTGTAGATGATGCTGTTTCCTACTTTAACCACTCATTCTTAACCCTTCTCAGTCAGCAAGCCCCCTCCCCCCAAACCAAACACATCAAAACCAATCCCTGCCCATGGTTATCAAAAGATACTAAACCTAGCTTTGCACCAATAGGACAAAAAATGGAAACAATATCAAAAACATAAAAACCCTAACACCCTCCTAGAGTATAAGAAACTATGAAACTCTGCAAAAAAAAAATAATTAAAAGACCGCAAAGCCCACTACTCCAAACTCCAGTCCTTGCACTCAAAAAAATTCCAAAAACTTCTGGGACTCCATCTCATCCATGCCACATCCTGGCAACAAAGAAATCTCCTGCCCAGACCCCAACCTCTCCAATCTTGAAACAGCCAGCCAGTTCAACTCATTCTTCATAGACTGCATAGCTAAACTATCAGCCTCCTTTCCACCCCCTCCTCCACCACCACCCCAATCATCAACCTTCCTCCACATCCTTCTGCCTCAAGCCCATCCCCACAAGCACTATAAAAAGACTTCTCCTCAAAACTTCTCCTCAATGTACCTGGCAACCTTCCACCCACCTTCCTCAAACAATCTGCAGACAGCATTGCCTATCCCACCTCTATTCTTAACAATAGATCTGTACAAGAATAATATGTCCCTTCTATCTGGTGCCATGTTTACATCACCCCCCTTCACAAATTGGCAAAAATACTTATACCACCAACTTTCAGGCCTATTGCCATCCTTTCCCCTCTTTTTCTAAAATACTAGAGAAAACAATACAAGCACAACTCATAGCACACATTACACTAAACAATCTTCTCTCCCCTAACCAACATGGTTTCTGCACTGGCCACAGCACCATGACTGCCCTTCTTTCCTTTCTTGAAACCATAAACCTTGAACGCAACTCAGGCAAGTTCATATCCACACTATTCCTAGACCTGTCAAAGGCCTTTGACACCATCTCACACACCCTACTTATATTCCAACTCTCCACCCTACACCTTTCTCCCACCACCATCGCCTGGCTTACCAGCTACTTGTCCAACCACCAACAAGCTGTCCAATGGAAAACTTAAACCTCTCCCTTCTTTCCCACACCCACAGGTGTCCCACAAGGTTCTGTTCTTGGTCCTCTTCTCTTCAACCTATTCATTAACAACTTTCATCAATCCATCCCAGACTCCTCTATCATCCAGTTTGCAGATGACTCCACAATCATCTGCTCAGCCTTCTCCCCCTCTGAGCTCCTAGTAAAAACCCAACTAGCCTTCTCAAAAACAGAAACCTGGATGCAGTCTAACCATCTGGCATTCAATGCAAATAAAACCAAACTAATGTTTTTCCCCTACCAAAAACTCCGTTGACAAATCCACATTCATCATACAGAGCCAAAACAACACCCTTCTTTAAACTGTTCCCAACACCAAGCTTCTTGGCATCATTATTGATGAAAAACTAACATTTGACACCCACATCCACTCCACAACCAAGAAAACCCACCAAGAGTTAGGTTTCCTCTACAGGCACAACCGTTTCCTAAGCTCCTCTACCCGTCAAGCTCTTGCATCCACCTTCTCCATCTTGGCCTTCGGTCCAAACTTGACTCCTGTTGCAACAAGATCTCCAAATTTGCAACCAGTTCAAAAAACTCATCCCACCACTGCCACTCCCTCCTCATCCTCAACTGGCTTGAAGTACCCAACTACCTAACTACCTCAGTTACCTATAACTCACCATTGCCCAGAAACTCATCTTTAAACCTGCCAACTGCCCAGCTCTTGCTACTTCCTTAAAACCTTACATTCTCAACCACTCACTCAGATCCAAAAAACAAAATCTCCTTCAGGTCCACAAACCTGCATGACCTGGCCATCTATTGCTGTCCCACTCCTTAGCTAAACAGTGGAACTCTGTCCCCCCACACCTATGCAACCTACCTAACTATACAAATTTCAAATCTCAGCTACTCTCTCATCTTTCTTCCAAATGGGAATGCCCTTGCCACACTCCAAATTAAACCCCTCCACCCTCAATCCACCATCCAGCTACGTCTACTATTACTTCATTCCACCAAAAACAATCCCTCCCCTACCAAAAACTAATTTTATCTCTAATATCTATTGTACTATACTCTCCAATCTCAATTATACTGTTACCCTCTCCATGCATAATAGTTTCCTAACCTACTAATGGCTAGTAGCTATATATTTTGAAATGTTAAACCTACAATTGAATTTATAACAAAAATATTCACTTTATGTAAATGTTGAAATTTCTGTATTGAATTATGGCTTTTCATTTTTGTAACATTGTGACAAGCCAGTTGCTTATATCATGGAACTTATCTGTAAATGTTTAATTAGCTATATGAACTATGTCCTTTTGTAACATGTGAAATGCAGCTTGCAACTATTGTGGAGTTTTTCTCCCCGGGCCTCCACTGAAAATGGGCTCTTCTTGGCCCAGTGGACTTCAAACTTAAATAAATAAATTAAATAAATAAACCTGAATGTTAGCATCTGTCACGCCTCTTTCACAGCTCATTTTTACTAGATAGACTGGATTGTTCAGCTTCCTGTACGAGAGACCAGTTTGCATAATGGTTAAGGTCTTCGCCTCCCATGCCCAGAGTACAAGATTTGTTCCTGACATCCAGCTAGTGTTCTACCTGTGTCTCTATCGAATTCCTCCCACCTCCCAAAAACATGTTGTGTGTTTCCACCTCAAACTTCCCGAAGAATGGAGCTGTGCAAAATAGCACAGATTCCAGATGGTGCCCTATATGGGGGAAGAGTTGTATAGATCAACCACTTTGATCATCAGCTGTGGTGTGCATTATCGAACACTGATCACAGAATGTGTGTTGTCTTAGGGCTAGCCACTCAAAGGTGTGAAAATTGCCTTTATCTGATTCAGTTGTGTTGACTAGTATTGCCAAATGGACGTGGGTATTTGCCAGTAGTAAGGGAGAAAGCTGGTGGTGGAATGCAGAAGTCCAGGAAGTCCTCAAAAGAAAGAAAAAGTGGGAGATAAAAAAGACAAACTTGAAAAATTATATACACACACCTTCTGTTGCTTTCTTGTTGTTACTTGCATTAGTACACATGCAAACCACAGTATGTTAACTATTTACTGTGACCAACTACTTTCTGTTACTGTATTGTACTAAGTACAATAAATACACTGAGACAGACTGCTCCAGTTAATACATTTTTACTATTACATTCTTCTTTTGGGTCTACAAGCATGCAATACAGATACTGTCAGCTCTCTGTGGCAAATTCCCAAAGCTTATTTTTACACACTGATATTTATACAGCGTCCGATTTTTTTCCCAAAGTCTGATGTATAACAGTTCTCTCTCTGTATCACAGTTTTTCTTTGTTTCTTTGTCCGTGGTTCTTTGAAGCTTCAGTAATCATAGGTGTTTCTGCCTTATCTGAAGACCTGATGCTCCTGCATTATCTCACTGATGTTTTAGTTCTTGATTTTACATATTCTTATCTTGTTGACATCTTCTGTCCACCATCTGCATGGTTATTTTTACAAACTCTGTTTCACAGGAACATACTCCTTTATGCATGGATGCCAATATCTAATTAAGCTATATATGTTTGCCAGCACACTTACTACTTTCTAATTTTCAGCATTTTATACTATTTCTAAATTAACCCTTTATATTTCACATTATTCTTGCAGCTTCCTATTCACGCTAATAATCATGCCAGCAACAGTTTTGAAGAGACAGTGAATATACTAAATGAAACAGATTAAAAGTACTCTTACATTTCCCCCATATTGTATTATGAGGAATGTACTAAACTTCAGTTAAAGAAAAAGACTGCATTAGTTTCATCAGCATCGCTATTTACAGCATTTGCTGCTTTATTCATATTTACAATCATGACTTGTTGAGTTATTGCAACTCTTTGTAATCTGCAGCATATAAAACAATTTTAAGGCGTCATTATTATTATGACCTCTGAAACTACCAATACAGTATTATTACCTTATTTAGCAATTTGGTCCCATATGATGGACCATCCTGTCAATATGTCCCACCAATTATGGGCAGTGTCAGCTTCTGTTTTTTTCAGCCAATTTTATTAATTTGTCTTTTATTGTTATACTGTTTACTTCATGCCATAATATGCTGCGATTATGATGATCCAAGTAAACTTTAAGATTGTGTTTTGTATTCTTTTTCTTAACTTGTCTAGTGACAAGGTAATGTTAGGAAATTGAATCATTTCATATTTCTACTGACATTTTACCATTTTTTTACTACTGGTAGAGAACACACATGTTTCATTTTCCCAGGTTAAATGTGTGATATTGCTGATACATCCCACAAAGGGTGTTTGCTTAAATTTTAACACTGGGTTATTTGAAACCACACATGCAAACTGCGGTGCCACTTCGACAGACATTTTGAAATTTGAAGGCAATATTGTCCATTTGCACAAATTTGCAGAATGTTGTAAAAACATGGTTCATAAGTGGGAGAGTGTTGCCCATAAATCAAACCATTTATAGTTTCTGTACAATGTTTTAACATGTGTTTTGTTATCCATATCTATGCAGTTTCCCTCAAGTTGAGGTAACCAAAGTTCAGTTTTATTCTGATGAAGTCTCCGTTGGAAGGAGACGAAAGCGCTTAACTTAACTAACTAACTGTTCTATGGTATGGAGTGTTGATTCGTATTTTTTCTTCGTATGTGCTGAATTTGGTGGATTAAAGCATTTTAAACTTTCGAGTTGCCTGCCAGTTTCTAACTTACATTGTAAGGACATTTTACATCAGAGGGATTGCCTTTATTGTGCCGGAGAATTTTATTTCCAAAGTTCAGTTCTGTTGTATTCTGACATACAATGATTGTAAAGTACATTTTGCTCAATCTACAAATTTAGATACATTAGTAGTAGCGTTGTAACCTCACAGCTGGAGGTTCTCCTGTGCGATTCTCAGATGGAGTGCCTTCTGTGTGGAGTCTGCATGTCCTCCCCGTGGTCGAGTGGCCTCCAAAAAACATGTGTGAATGGGCGTGCCTTCGCTGAAGATTGGGCTGGTAACTCAACACCATAAAAATCAACTGCCAATCATTAGCAGACCGGAGTTCCGCTGTGGCAACCCCTAACCAGGAAAAGCCGAAAAGGCAAACAACAACCAGTACTAAATTGTAATCTATCAAAGATACATTGTAAAGACTCAAAAAAGTATTTGATACTTTACATTTTATGTGTACACCAAATAGTAGGATTTCATTGTGCTTGTAAAGGAGTGAGATACCTTGTCCTACTAGTTTTAGTTTATTTTGTAAAATTTCAACATCCACAGCATTTAGGGTTCCCAATCCTGCCCCTACTCCCCCTAAAAGTATGTCATACCAAGCTCTTTTAAATCCACATTTGGTATCTTTAAAACTTGGAAATGTGATATTGAAGTCCAATATTGTTTTTTGTATTGTTGTCCTATCATAGTACAAGTGGATGGTATTATTACCACTTGATCCGTATGAAGTACTGGCCTGTTACCTAAAATGGTAAGTATTCTGACCCATGATCCTTTTCCTCATATTACTTTGTTGTTTGTACAAATAAACAGAGTATTGGTAGAAATCATACCATTTTCTTCCCCTGTTGAGTTTATTCTTATTTTTGTGTTATTTTCTACACACTGTGACATTTTTTGCATGATGTCTTCCCTTGTCAGAACTGTTACATCTTCAGGAGGTATTGTACAGCATCTAATAAAGACAGAACTGTTTACTGAAATGTTCCTCTACTTTTATGTATGCCTGACCTTGTTTAGCTAACCATGCTGTTACATTTGTGTTAAATGTTATCCTCCCAAAGGTACATGCTGTGTGCTTTCCACAACTGAAATTGTCTTGTGTTCTAGTTTGTGTAGCATTGTCCCAACTTAGTTTTTTATATTGTTAACACAGTGATGACAACCATTACTTAAGACTTTGTACCTTTATTTTAGTCCCTTTTGCAGTACTGTTTACAGGGTTTATATTATAAACCCAAAAGCTTTATATAGTGAATACATGTACATCAACACATAAAGGTCGATGTACAAAAACAGCGAAATATGTAATAGCAGCATGATCATAGGGATGAGGAAATATATTCTTTTCCCCACAGCAGTGTGGTCTCAGAGTTGGTATATTTAAGTAGGGGGGTGCAGGGGGGCTTGCCTCCCTGCAAAAGTGTGTTAATTTAATTTTATTTAGTTTGTTTGAGCATACTTGCATGGCGTTGTTTGTTGATGAAACACATTCAGTGTTTTCATTTTCACCGATTACATGTTTCTCTGTTTTTGTACATGGACCTTTGTGTCAGTGTAGATTTATTCACTATTTAGAGCTTTCGGGTTTATAATACAGACCCCTGTTTACACAGTTAGTATAAAATTGAAAGCATGCTTTTCCCTCTATAGTATACATCATTTTATTGCAGTATTGTTTATTTACTTTATGCTGTGAGAATTGAATGTATGCTTGCCCTTTGGCTGTTACCTAGACTGTGACACTTGGTCTTACACATTTGCTTTTTGATTTGATCATTTTTTGGCCATTTCCAAAAACAGAAAATATTTTTTATAAAGTTTTTGCTGTTGCCTGTGCTGTCAAAGTTTTAGTTAGGGATTGCTTCTACCCATGTTGAAAAGATGTTTACTGCTACTAGTAGGTATTTGTACCCTCCCTTTTTTGTTAAGGGACCTGAATAATTTATTTTAACTGCATACCGTAGCCCATGTACTGACTGTACTCAGTGTAGTATTTACTTGCAAACAGATTATTAATGACATGTATGCACAATTGTAACGTCTTATTACAATTACCAAACAGGATTTTTGTAGATTTTTGTGCTTTTTGCTTAATGCTGCATGTGAATACTTAACAATAATGTTTTAGAAAAATGTAAGCCATTTGGCCTGGCAACCAGTCTTGTTTCCTTGACCTTATAAATTTCAGTACCAGTAACATTTTATCTTATGCAACATTCCTTGTAACTACCCATTTCAGCTTGGAGAGATTTGAGCTCACATAAAACAAAATGTCATACTTTTTTCCTTTCTGTGCATTCCAGACTCTTAACCCATAGTGTATCTCAACTCCTTCAGCACTTTCTCTTACCTTTTAGAATGCAGTTGTAAAACTCTTAGAATTATAATAAACATCTGTAATTTGCCTAACTATGCATAATATTGCTTTTGAATACTGTTTTTGCTGGAGTCTGCTATTTTTGATGCTATTATACATTTACAAAATATTGTAAGAAAAAAAGAGATATTGACAACTAACACACGCTTAAAGCAGACATATTTACATAATTTACATTTGCTGTTGTCTGCCTTTTGCTGCACTTTAGGTGAAAAGAAAATACATGCATGTCAGTCTTGTGACATCATGTCTTTACTATGTTTAGCTACTCTCATTTCATTTCTATGCCCTAGAACTGTTTTGTTATTTGAAATGGTTTTAAAATCACCATTTAAGTGCCTTGCTTTAACTGAATGAAAGTTTGTGCTGTCCACTTAACCATTTTTTAAACATAGAATAGTACATCGTAAATTATTTTTTATTAACGTAGTTAACTACTGTTGCTTTAACTCTTTACTAACCAGATTATATTTGTCAGTATTCTGTTTTGCTGACTTTAAAGCTCTTAAGCACTTCTGAAAAGTGTTTGCATATGTTGTCTGAACTTTTTGAACTCACTCTGCCTGTCTCTCAGAAGTTTATTACATCTTTTTGTCAGTTAACCATGAAACTCAGCTCTGTTCTGATCTGTCTTGTAATGTGCAGTGGTTTTATGCCACTTTTGTCTATCAAGATGTACAGAAGATTTTGTCAATAACTGACTTGACTGATATTGTAACATTTTACATGTGGTGACAGGACATAATGCTTCTGGTTGTTTACCATTACTTTTATGACATTGCACACAGAAAGCAGTTTCATATGACTTGCACAATAAATGTTTACTGTCATACCAATGGTATTGCTTTCTAAGATACCAGCCAAACATTATGCATTTACAGAAAGCATTGGCATTAACTTTACCTAGTAAAGTACTACATGTGCTACAGTTTTGTTTATACCAATCTTTAAATCCTGACCATACATGTGCTGGACTATTATTACTGTCTACCTGAAAGGTAGTCTTGCATTTCACAATTCCTTCCTTTATGGCATCCATGCTGTAGAATGAGAAACAAAAAGAGAATTACCAGTTTCTGTGTGGAAAATGGCCACATTTTCCATTGAGAAAACATAGAAAGTCCCTCGTTGATTCTCCATAAAGCTGGTCAGACGCAGCTGGCAGATTCAGCGACGTGAATGTACAGGACCTGTGGAACTTGCAGAGATCAACTGTTCTGCTACTGGAGTCTGTGCATAGGATAAACAAGAAATGCACTGTGACTTGATGTACTAACTAAATCAAATAAAAAGAAGGTGTACTTGTCACAAGAAGAAACCATTTGGTCCATCAACTCACCATTGAAAAATTATATGCACACATCTTCTGTTGGTTTCTTGTTGTTACTTGCATTAGTACACATGCATCCCACAGTATATTAAATATTTACTGTGACCAACTACCTTCTATTACTGTATTTTACTAAGTACAGTAAATACACTGAGACAGATTGCTCCAGTTAATACGTTTTTACTGTTACATTCTTCTTTTGGGTCTACAAGCATACAGTACAGATAATGTCAGCTCTCTATGGCAAATTCCCAAAGCTTATTTTTACACACACATATTTATACAGAGTCTGATGTTTTTTTCCCAAAGTCAGATGTATAACAGTTCTCCCTCTGTATAACAGTTTTTCTTTGTTTCTTTGTCCTTGGTTCTTTGAAGCTTCAGTAATCCTTGGTGTTTTCTGCCTTATCTGAAGACTCAATGTTCCTGCATTATCTCACTTATGTTTCAGTTCTTGATTTTACATATTCTTATCTTGTTGACGTCTTCTGACCACCAGCTGCATGGCTATTTTTACAAACTTTGTTTCTCAATAACATACTCTTTTATGCATGGATGCCAATATCTAATTAAGCTATATATGTTTGCCAGCAGGTTTACTACTTTCGAATTGTCAGCATTTTATACTATTTCTAAATTAACCCTTTATATTTTGTATTATTCTTGCAGCTTCTTATTCAAGCTAATAATCATACCAGCAATAGTTTTGAAGAGACAGTGAATATACTAAATGAAACCGATTAAAAGTACTCTCACAAGACTAAGTTAAGAAAGAATACTAGTTGGCTAAAAAAGAGGTTAAGAGAGCAGTTGCAGTAGCAAAGAACAAGGTATCAGAAGTACTCCACCAGCTTCTAGAAAGTGACCTGGTAGATGGCACCAAAACTCTTATCAGGTTGAAAGGAAAATTAAGAAAGGCAAAAAAGATAGATGCTCAGCAACAATCTGCTCATCAGTCCACAGGACATCAAAGACAAAAAGAAGTACTTCTAGCAGCTTCTGAATGAAGAAAACCCAAACAGAAATTGTGCTGTCCCAAACACAGCCTACAATGAAAGAAGAGGAGGAGCCCACCATAGAATAAGTTAGAACTACACTAAGGAAAATGAAATCGGGGAAACCAACAGGCTCAGATGAGGTCATGCAAATATGATCAAGATGGGTGAGTTGGGGACTTCCAAGATGGCTGCACATTGAGTAACAGCTTAATTCTAGCTCTCCCAGTATGAAAACAGAAACTCAGCAGAGAAGACCAGTAGACTTTTGTGTTTATAGGTAAATCTGAGTAATTGGCTAGTAAGTGTACTGCCTGGATGCCAGGAAAACAGAAATAACAGTTGAAAAACAAAATACTTTGGGTTATAAATTCAGATCTACCACAAAAGTAAATGACAAGAGCAAGTAATCTGGTATCATGAATGGTTTATACAGTAAACTCTCAGTTATCTGCAACACAAGCAACCAGAAACAATCAAAGAAATACAGTACAGTACGAACATCTCAGTTTTTCATAGGTTCATAGGTAAGTACTAGGCTATCGGCCCAAGGGCCTAAGTAAGCCTAGCCAACAAGGTTCCCTGGTTTACGGCACCCAAGAAAGTTAATTTCCTGTGCCCCTGTTGAGCAGAGGCACAGAATTGATCCCCGGGTGTATTTCCTATTTCCATTCCACTCATCAAGATTTTTCTTGAAGAGTGCTAATGAGGAACTTTGCTTGACATAGATGGGTAGCTTGTTCCAGAGTATGGGAAGTCTCTGGGACAGGAATCTATCCCTCCAGCATGTCTTGTTTATTGTGTTGACAAGGTTTAGGTCCCTAGAGCATGTAGCTTGGAGGGATTGGGATTTCTTTAGGTGTAGCATGTCCAACACCTCTGGGTTTGACATAGCTTTATATGTTAGGCAGAGATCTCCTCGGAGTAGGCGGTATGCTACAGAGTAAAGCTGGAGTTTTTCGAGACAGTCAGTGTAGGGCATCTGTTTGAGGCCAGTAATCCTCTATGTGAGGTACTTCTGTGACCTTTCCAGCTGCTGCAGATTTCTTGTGAGGTACATTCTAAAAGGGGTGTTGTACTCTATAATGGGTCTAATGAGTGCCGAGTAGGGGGGAACAATGACCTCTTTTTCCTGGATGAGAACCCTTTTGTGATGAGGTGTGCCACATAGGATTTCCTGAGTACTGTGGCGATGTCATTTTCAAAGGAGAGAATACTGTCCACCTGGGTCCCAAGGTCTCTTATCACACATTCGGCATTAAGTAGACTGCTGTCTGTGTAGTAGTTCATGGGTACAGAGTTTTTACCAACTGGGATGACAATGCACTTTTTTGCATTGAGCTTGAGGCCATGCCTCTGACACCAGGCATCTATCTCAGTAAGGCCCTTCTGTAGGATGTCCACATCATTTGGGGACACGACTATGGCTCCTAGTTTGCAGTCATCTGCAAACTTCATTAGCCAGAGGCCTTCTGTGTTAGCCTGTACATCAGAGAAGTAGATACCAAACAGGAGAGGTCCCAGGAATGAACCCTGTGGTACTCCACTTGTCACTGGTTTGAAGTCCGATTTGGAGTCTGCAAGTTTTACATTGTGGGTTTTGTCAGTGAGCCAGTTGGCAACCCATCTTGTGATGTAGGGATTTACACCTAGTTTAGTGAGTTTAGCTATAATTCCAGAATGGGGGATGGTGTTGAAAGCCTTGGTGAGGTCAAGATAGGCTGTGTGAACTACCTTACCATTGTCTATGACTTTGGTGACTGCCTCAAAGAAGTCGATCAGTTTCAGAAGGCATGATTTGCCTTTCACAAACCTGAACTGGGTAGGGTCCAGAGTTTGTAGGTTACCAATGTCTTTGTTTATGAGTTCCATGATGATACGTTCCATGGCCTTGCAGACCAGGCTTGTCGGGCTAATAGGGTGATAGTTCCCAGGATCAGTGTGCTGCACTTTGTGTTTTCCACCACAGAAACATAGCTTACGTTTTTACAGTTTTAGAGTTTTAAAAAGGAAGATACAAATAAATTCCCTCTCTCCTCAACCTGAGAACAAGTCAAACCAAACAAGTCAAATCGCTAAAATGCCAACACTCACTCCATACTCAGTCAGTTTGCATCAGATTGCACATTCTCTACCTGATCTCTTACATACACAGAGTCTCTTCAGCTTTCATATGTACATTCACTCACTCTTTCTCTTTCCGATCTCTCACATGTACTCTCTTCAGCTTTCATACAACTCCCCAGTCTCTCACACACCTTGCTTCTGCTTTCATACACTCATTCACTCGCTTTCTCTATCTGATCTCTCACACACACTCTCTTCAGTTTTATACATCTGTCCGAGCTCTCACACACAGTTGCTTCTGCTTTCATACATGCATTCTCTCTCTCTCTATCTATTCAGTTCATAATTCATTCAGTTCCAGTCGACTCAGTATGCAACTAAAAATCATTCCACCTGCCATGCTTTCTAGCGAAAATACAAGTTTACAATATTATTATTCCAGCAAGGCTTTTAATTACTGTATTTCAGTATTAAAATCAAATCAATACAGTCTTTATGGTACGGTATGGTATAGTATAGGGTACAGTATTTGTCAAGTCTATTTTCAATAGTAACTCTCAAGCAACCAGAAACTACACTTATCCAGCATCTACCAATCCCCATGGGTGCCAGTTAACTAAGAGTTTACTGTAGTAGATTTATTGTTGCAAGTAAAAACTTTTACAAAGACTGCTTCTTCAGGCAAAAAATGTTTAAAACAAGAAAAGCACGCACACACACACACACACACACACACACTGTGTGTGTGTGTGTGTGTGTGTGTGTGTGTATATATGTATATATATATATATATATATATATATATATATATATATATATATATATATATATATAAAATTATAAATCTGCAATTGATTAATTGTTAGTAAATCAATTAAATCTTAAAAAGACCATCATTTTTTTTTATTTTGTTATGCGGATCCTTTAAAACTGATTTCAAACTAAAAGCATCATTCAGTCCAGTTGGATATTGTGCCCTGAAACGTAAAATCCACTTGCTTTCCTGTCTTCTAGTCAGAGTCTTAAGATCACCTCCTGTAATATATTCAGGTACTACATATAAAAACATGAATTTAAATGTGTGTGTACTGTCTGTATTAAATATGTGCTTATACAAGGCTTTACTTTCTGTTTTCCTTTTAATTTCAGACATATGGCTACATATTCTGTCCTTAAATATTTGTTTAGTATTACCTATGTAGTATGCATTACATTTGCAGCATTAAGCCACGTATACTAAATTTTTTGTTTCACAGTTACCATAAGCTCATAATGTGAAGATCTTGCCATTTAGTGGATACGAAAATGTTTTTTAAGTACAAACATTTTTAGAAAAACTACAATTATTGCACATATTGATAATCATTTGATTAGATGGATGGCTACTTTAATTTGTTCCTCCTAGGACAACTTATTCTTTAACTTAACATTTCTCTTGTAACAAAAGATTGCACCTTTCTCATAAATTTCTGTCAATTTGGGTATTTGTGACAGCATCAACCAATGTTTCTTAATGATATTTTTAATATTTACTGTATTACAATCGTAGGTTAAAATACACCTACAGATATTACTATTTCCATTTTTATTTTTATTATCTTACTTATTTCTATTATTGTTTTGATGGCTTGAGAAAATAGGTTTGAAAGTTGTTTGCCTGTTTTCTACCATATTTCTTAATACATTGTAACATACTTAGTTGGTACCCCCCTGTTATTAAAATCAGTTACCATTTCTTCAAGTTGAACATTCGTACAATCTTCCTGGTATTCAACCTAATGCGATGAGCCATCTGATTCCTGACAGTATTGTCAACATAAATGCTGGATGTATACTGTCTCTAGATAAATATGTACATCTTCTAACATCTTTTTTATATAAGGTTGTTTCAAGTTGTCCTCTAACATCCATTTTTTTTATCGTGATATCCAATAAGTCAGTTTGTCTGTAATGTATATTCTTCTTGAATTTAAGAGAGGATGTAGTTGTATTCAAATAAGCAATGAAATTGTTCAACCTATATTGAGGACCAGCCCAAACAATAAACAGGTCATCCACAAACCTTTTATAAAATACTATGTTCTTGTGAAAGGTGTTTAGATTCAGTACCTAGTCATCCTCCCATGAGTTCATGAAAATATTGGTGTAAGTATTGGGCATAGGAATACCCATGCCATGCCATTCATTTGTTTACATAATTGTTTTTGGAACATAAACACATTATTTGTTAATATAATTTTAGCAGCCTACATATCAAATCCACATCTATACCAATGAGACATGGTTTGTTCGGGTCTGTATTAGAACACCGAACATTCAAAATGTTGAGTGTTCTAATATCAACCCGTTTTCAGTGAACGCTGAAAATATCGAAGAAACAGAAAACCAAATTTTTTCCTAGGGAAAGAATTTGGTTGTCCGCTTCTGTTGCTTCGGTATTTTCAGCACTCTGGTGGAAAGTTACAGGTCGGGTTCAGGTAAGTGTGCGATTGTGTAGACATGTGGGTTAGGGCGGGTTAGGTGAATTAGGGTTATGGCGCAGGTCAGATATGTGTGTGATTGTGTGGACGTGAGGGTTAGGGCGGGTTAGGTGAGTTAGGGTTAGGGAGCGGGTGAGGTGAGTTAGGGTTAGGGAGCGGGTGAGGTGACTGTGCGATAGTGACGGACCTTAGGGTTAGGGTTTGGGTTAAGGTAAGTGGATAGTTAGTGTGGTGTATGTATAGTTTAGTGAAGGGTTAGGTGTTCGAGTTTAGGTGTATGTGTGTGGATTGCTGTTTGTTTGGTGTGCTTGTGTTGTGTGTATGTGTTTTGGAACAGCATTTTTTTTCCTTAGGAAAAATTCGCTGTTTTGAATGTTCGATGTTTTGTATTTTCAATTGCTAGGGTTCGATATTAGAACACTCGACATTTTGAATGTTCGGTGTTCTAATATAGACCCATTTATTCAATATATATCTTTTAACAAGCTCAATGCCCTCATTATTCGGAACAGAAGTAGATACCAAATCAACATCCAGAGTGACCATGTAACAAGTAATAACATCATTCTTCCTAGTCCAACCAAAAAGCTGTTGCAGAAAATCAGTACTATATTTAATAATTATGGTAGATGTATCCAAGACAGTTTTCAACTGACCTTTCTGAAACTTAGAAAGAGATTCTGTAACACATCCCCTTAATGACACAGTAGGGCTCAGGGGGATATATGTTATATGGTGACTCTGGATGCAGATTCACTCTTTACTTCTATTCCGAATACTGAGGGCATTGATCTTGTTAAAAAAATTTTCAGACCATCAAAATATTAACAGAAGTAAGGAAGATAAAAATGGAAATGGTAATAACTGTAGGTGTATTTTAACCTATGATTATAATACAGTAAATATTAAAAATATCATCAAGAAACATTGATTGATGCTGTCACAAATACCTGAACTGAAAAAAAATTATGAGAAAGGTCCAACCTTTAGTTACAAGAGAAATGTTAGGTTAAAGAATAAGTTGTGCTATGAGGAACAAATGGAAGTAGCCATCCATCTAATCAAATGAGTACCAATATGTGCAATAATTGCAGTTTTTTTTTTGTAAATATGTTTATTCCTGTCCAAGAGACTTCCCACACTCTGGAATAAACTACCTATCTATATCAAACAAAGCTCCTCATTAACACTCTTCAAGAAAAATCTTGATGATTGGATGGGAGATAGGAAATTCACCCTGGGGATCACCTCTGTGGCTCTGCTCAACAGTGGCACAGGAAAATAATTTCCTTGGGTGGCAAAAGCTTTTGGCTGGGCTTGTATAGGCCCCAGGGCCGATAGCCTAGTACCTACCTATGAACCTATGCTTATAAAACATTTTCGCATCCACTAAATGGCAAGATCTTCACATTATGATCTTATGGTACCTGTGAAACAAAACACC
>NC_056748.1:278747633-278753181 GCF_019279795.1 Protopterus annectens
TTGGTGAGGTGCTTTTGTGGTCTTTCCAGCTGTTGGAAGTGTCTTGTGAGCTACATCCCAAATGGGGCATTGTACTCTATGATGGGTCTGAGTGACGAGTAGAGGAGCACTATAACCTCTTTATTTCTAGATGCGAACCCCTTAGTAATTAGATGGGCCACATAGAAGTTTTTCTTAACTACTTTGGCAATAGGATTGTTAAAGGAGAGATTGCTATCTACTTGGGTCCCCAGATCTCTTATTACCTCTTCTGTATCAAGGGTGCTGCCGCCTATGTGGTAATTTGTGGGTGTTTTGTTTTTCCCAAATGGGATGACTATGTATTTTTTGGCATTTACCTTGAGGCCATGACTTTGACACCAGGTGTCTGTCTCAGTAAGGCCTTTTTGAAGGATGTCCATGTCAGCCGGAGAGTCAGTTATGGCTCCCAGTTTGCAGTCATCGGCAAACTTGGTTAGCCATAGTCCTCCTGTGTTTGCCTGTACTTCTGAGAAATATATGCCAAACAGTAGGGGTCCCAGAACCGAGTCTTGCGGGACACCACTTGTGACTGGTTTAGCGTCAGACCTGGAACCTGCTATTCTTACCGTGTGAGTTCTGTCTGTAAGCCAGTTGACAACCCATCTTGTGACGTAGGGGTTTATATTCAGGCTGGTGAGTTTTTCTATAATACCCGAGTGAGGAATGGTGTCAAATGCCTTGGCGAGATCAAGGTAGGCTGTGTGAACCACCTTTCCTCCATCTATGGCCTTGGTGACTGTCTCGAAGAAGTCAACCAGATTTAGTAGGCATGATCTGCCTTTAACAAAGCCAAACTGGGTTGAGTCAAGTGTTTGGAGGTTCCCAATGTCTTTGTTAATGAGTTCCATGATGATGCGCTCCATAGCCTTGCAGACTAGGCTAGTCAGGCTTATGGGGTGATAGTTACCAGGGTCAGTTGTGGCCCCTCCTTTGTGGAGCGGAATAACCGTTGCTGTGCACCATTCTATGGGCATATAGGCTGAGGTTGAACAGCGTGTTTAGGTGTAGGATTAGTTCGTTCTATAGTTGATGCAAGATGCAGCCTGGGACACCATCTGGCTCCATTGATGCTGTGTTTTTGGCTTTTGAAAGGGCTGTTTTCACCTGTGCTTCTGTGATTTTCAAGACACTACACTTTTCCGGTATTGTTGTGGGCCCTTTCGAAGGTGAGAGGGAGGTGAAGTTTGCACTGAATCTATCTGCCAGGATGTTGGCAATATCAGTAGGTTCAGTATATTTTGTGCTATTTTGCACTAGCTCAGAGCATATCTGTGAGTTGCCACTTAGATTCTTGATATAGCTAAAGAAGGCTTTGTGGTTATCTTTCGAATCCTTGGCTATTTTTCTTTCGAACTTAGCCTTGGATGATTTTATGAAGGACCTTAGTTTCTTACTGATACTGATCAGGGATGTCTTTCCTTCTTGGGATTTGCTTTTTTTTCTGAACTAGTTTCCTCCTTTTGTTGTATAACCTGTTGGCAGGGGTCCACTAGACTGGTTTCCTTCTCTTAGGGGAGTGAGTCTTGGTTTTGCTAGGGATGGCATGATCCATGCATCCTTGTAGGTGCTCATAGAGTGCAATTGTAAAGGATTCTGCATCTTGGGCAGTGTTATCCTTTAGCGTGGGGGCTGTGAAACTTACCACCTCTGCCTTAAGTAAGGTGAAATTTGCTTTAGAAAAGTTTTTCACTGTGGTTTCCTTGGTTGGGGGTGATGGCGGGGTGTGGACATCCAGGGTGATTCGTTTATGGTCTGATTTAACCAGCGACGGGTTGACCTCTGGTACGGAACACCTGTTGCCCATGGTGGTGATGACCAGGTCCAGCACATTGGGGCCTCTGGTAGGGGAGTTTACCAGCTGATCCAGGGCATTTGAGTTGATAAATTCCAGGAAGCGCTGAGCCTGGGAGTTTGTACTCAAGTAGTTTTCCCAGTTAATGGCAGGGTAATGGAAATCACCCAATATCAGGGTGTTTGGTAGGACTTTCATGTTTTCCAGTGTCTCCAGAAAGGTGGAGCATTGGTCCTGGGTCATGGAGGGTAATCTGTAGCAGGCCACAATTAGCATTGCAGATTTGCCCGATGTTAGCTGCACATGGATGATCTCAGAGGTATCATGCTGTGCCACTAACCTGGAGGTGTGGGTATCTTTGATGAATATGGATACACCCCCTGATTTTGTGTTTCAGTCCGTGTTCTGTGACCGAAATGTGTGGTATGAGTTATAGCCCAGTAATACTGGAGTGCTCTCTGGAGCATGAACCAGGTTTCAGTTACTGCACAGATGTCGACATTCTCCATACTTAGAGTGCTTCGAGCGCATACATTTTGAGATTTAAACTTCTGGCGTTGAGTAGCATAACCCTCTTTTTTTTACCTGTGCTGTTTATGGAGGTGGGTTTGAATTTTGAGCCTTGCCTAAAAAAGGCACTATGGGGGCAGCAAGAGCTTTGGCCAGTATTCGAAAGCCAAGGGGTGACAGGTGCAAGCCGTCTCTTGCGAAGCAACGTGGCTTGTCGAGCATGTCTTCCCAGGCTGACAGACACTGGATCCCCTTTGAATGACACCAGAAGCTTAGCCGGTTGTTGAAATTAATATTTCTTTCTTTATACTGAGATATCATTCCTGGTAAGGGCAGGATGCTACTCAGGGTCAGGGTCATACCTGCCTGGGCTACATGATCAGAGAGATCTTCCATGTCTCTTTTCATGTAGTCCAGGGAGGTACTTCTCAGGTCATTCACACCAACATGAACAATGACAGAGTCATATTTGTACTTTTTCTGGAGTGACCTGAGTGCTTGTGTTATGTGGAAGATTCTGGCTCCCGACAGGCAGCTAACAGTCATGTCATTAATATTCACAAAAATACTTGGGGAAGGGAAGGGAGAAAGTTATATATAAGTAAGAAATATTTTGTCTTAATAGCAATATTTTTATGGTGTATGGTTTTCTCTGCATGCTTTAAAGCAAAGTTTTCTCAATTATGTTTAATTGTAATGGGATTGCAAACAGGTGCTGCTATTTTTTTTTCTTTTCTTATTCCCTTCTTCTCTGTTTCTTCTTGTTTAGTTTTAAGAAATGTAGGCACTGCAATGTAAAAAAAGCCTGGTTAAAAGAGCATGACAAAAGAAAAATTAATGAGCTTTTCCTCATTCTTGAATGGGGAATAACTAGATTAAGACCCTCAGACTGATCTAGTAACAAGTTTTAAGAGAAAGCAAGTAGATAAAAAGGAATATTAACTATTATGAGTCTTTTTTCTAGCTAATAAATGTATGCTTAGTAGCAATTCTGTATCTGGTTCTCATGTCTCCTTGGAGACAATCTGATAAAGAGAAATTGGCTACAGTCTGGTGGTTAACCCTTCTTTTAGGTTAACTCAAGTTTATGAGTGTGGCTTTTAGTTTGAGACAATTGTTCCTTTCAGGAGTGTAAAAAATCAATATTTGAATTTAATAGGTTTTAGGGGGTATTTTTTTTGTTTGAGGGTTTTCCGTAAAACAAAAAGTTTTGTAAGATGTGACCTAGACTCAAATGGATATGACAAGAAACAACTGGATAAAAGTTCAACCTGCCAAACAGCATATGCATGTAACACAAAAGGTGAAACTAGAAGTTTAACACAAAGGTATTTTGCATAAAAGGTGGGAATAATATTTTAATGCAGTGGTGCTTTCTGTAATGTCTTTAAATGTCAATGGTCTCACAAATAAATACAAAAAGAAAGAGTAGAGAACTATATTAAAATGTAGAGTGCAAATAGCTATACTACAGGAGAAACACTTGGAATGTACTGAAGATGTGAATTTGATAAAAAAAGGTTTTCAGAATGCTTATTCAGTGCAACACCGGGGGCAAAGGAAAAGAGGAGTACTTATATTAATTGCAAAAACATCTTCAATAGCAGTAGAAGAGGATAAAAAAAGATAATAATGGTAGATTAAGTGTAATAGGGATACTGTTGTAAACAGGTGCTCCTGTTTTTTTTTCTTTCTCTCTTCTTCTATCTTTCTCCTTGTTCACATTTTTGACAAGAAGCTTCTTTGTTAAATTATCAGTGAAAACAAACCATACTGACATACCCCTGGGATTCATGAAGCTTGCGCCAGGTGCAGGCATAGCGTAGGCAGTATAACGCCAAATATGGCCACCGAGCGATTCAGGTATGATCCAATTCCACGTGTACTACCAGCTTACGTCATATCTGCGCAGCCCTCGGCACAGGTATGCTAATCACCCCATGTGCAGTACTGCACCATGCAAATGAAGGTACATAGCGATTCATGAAGTGGTGCAGGCGTAGCATAAGCCCACAGAAATGTAAACCACAAAAAACAGTTTACATTTTGCCAAACGGAACATCGGAGCTATGAAAGCGGACCAGACTCATGTATTACTAAGTTAACATATGCCAATGGCTAAATATACAGCCAATGGCATAAGAAACGATGCACAACACCTAAAAAAACAACATGTCCACAGTAACGCAAAGTACAACCGCAGGGCATGTGTGCGCAAATGGGAACACAAGGAAAATATACACAAATGTCATAAAATCGCAATGTAATACAAATCATGATTTCACCATAATACTCAATGGTATGCATGGTACACCACAACCAAGCTGCAAGGGTTGATAAGGGTCTGTAACAGTGTTCAATGTGGTAACTATGAATTAGTAGTCAATGCAATGCAAATGAGGCAAGTAAATTGTGAATCGCAAACGTCCCGCCGGACTAAGGATGTACCATACGTCGCAGTGCTACAACACCGAGGAGTGGTTTGGAGGTATACATGACATCAGCAGTGGGGTGTGCCACCGTAGCTGTAAGCACATTGGAGCAATGCAAATCTGGCCTGCCCATTGCTAAGCAAAACCGCAGGATAGGGGTGGGGATGTAGGTATAGCATCGTTTAGCTGAGAGCACATATGGTGCCTGAAAGCGCATGTGTACGCTGATGAAAACGTGCCCGAAACCCGGTAAGCAGAAGGTTAGGGGAAGAAAATAAGGAAATGTCGTAGTAGGGTAATTGGAGTCAACTGAGCAATTAACACCTATTAACTCACAGTGGGCAATCGGCGGCAGTTAACAAGTCTGCTCACAGCAACCTGCAGAACAGGATAGGGGAGGTGTCGGATTGCAAAGAAAAGAGAACTGTCATAGCAGAGCAAAGCAAACCTGCAGTAGATCGGCCATAGAACACATGTCGTAAGATAAGCCAGATTTAGGAAAGTACAAATGAAAGCAGGCTGCTGGATGCATGCCAGAAAATGGGAGGGGAAATGTTAAGAAATGTTAAGGGAAGAGCAAGAGGTAATCCACAGCAGCCAAATGTAATTCAACACCAAAGGCACCACAATAGCAGTACCTGTGGTAAAACACATAAGATACCCTGTAGCTCCGATGGTACATACACACCCTTTGACATCATCAGTGTTCACAGCACAATAGTATAAAGTGTTAAGGCACCTCACACACACCTGTGTTTAAAAATCAAAAAACTTTTAGTCATTTGGGGCCATG